>NW_022280035.1:7077280-7078346 GCF_004355925.1 Anarrhichthys ocellatus | reverse complement strand
ACACACACACACACACACACACACACACACACACACACACACACACACAGCCACTGAAGTTGGAGTCACAGATAAGGAAGCTTTAGAGGCCTGAGTGATCTACCGCACATCGGCAAAATCTGCCACAATAACAACAATTGGATTCACTCGATGCTCAGGTCCCTTACTTGTGCTCTCAGGGACTTGAAGCCATGGCGTGCTTCCATCATCCTCTCCACTGGGCAGCTCTTTGAAGACAGAAACAGAGGTTCATAGGGAAACGGTCAATGTGCTGGTTCAAAGCGAGAAAACAAATCAAATGTTCTGCTCACTTATGTAACAAGTACACCATACAATCTGCTCTAAATTCCTTCTGAAAAGAGTGAATCCTGCACGTCGTTGTTCATATTTAGGATGAAATCATCAAAGAAATCATTTCATTACATATCTCCGAGCTGCATTCCCCTCGGTTTCAGTTTTGGGACGGGGGTTAGCAATCTAAGGAATGCGTAGTGAAAAACATCTCCCGTGAATTAAGGGCAGCTGTTGCTGTGGTTTGGGGTCATCCAGCCTCTATCAAGCCCACCTCCTGAAGCTTCATCAGCAGCAAAGTCCTCGTCGTCGTCCAGTAAGCTCCGAGACGCCTGGACGTCCTTCTCCCCCTCCAAGTCTTCTGGCAGAGGCACCTCTCCCCACACCTTGGAGGCCTGAGTCACCTGCAGCAGACACAAGAGAGATTTATAGGGACTGAAGTGTCGGCAGAGAAAGGTTACACCCAGAGCTATGCATGCACCCTGGAAGGGTGGAGGGGAAACAAAAGCCGAGACAGGAAACGGGGCATTGTGATGTGTTTACTTTGACCATTTATTATCCTTCTCAAGAGTTCACATGCAAATATCTGGTATGAACAAAGCTCATTCAGGGATTTGTTTTACTGCACAAAGAAATCATGAAAATTTTCTGGTGAATGTATTTGTAAAATGAATGGTGGAAGCCGGCTGCAGATATTCACAGCTGGCTGCAATGACCCGCATATGAATACACACACACACACACACACACACACACACACACACACACACACACA
>NW_022280035.1:7052829-7077270 GCF_004355925.1 Anarrhichthys ocellatus | reverse complement strand
ACACACACACACACACACACACACACACACACACACACACACACACAAAGGAAACAATCCCACATGAACATGCAACCGTGAAAGCCAAGGAAAGCAGCTGAGGTTGACATCAGAATGACTGGATGACATAAATCTGTTGAAAAAAAAAAAAAAAAAAACACACGACCAGCTCCTTGCTCTGGAATTAGGAAGGAGTCTATCACAGAAACATGAGGTCACCTGCTTTGAGCTAAATGCCAACATCAGAATGCTAACATGCTCATAGTGACTATTTGGAACGCGCTGATGTGTATAATGTGTAGCATGTTCACCATCTTAGTTTAGCAGTAACACAATCTTGATTCACATTTGGTCAGCGCCGCATAGTGGGACAGTTTGCTCAGAGTTCACTTGCAGTGATTGACGCTGCGTTGGAGACTCCTCGGCTCTGATTGGTTGTTTTCCTTCATGCGTGGTGGGGCAGAAGAAAATGATTTTTTTCACAGAGTATCTGTCTCATGCACTGTGAGGATATAGTGACAGTTTTTGGCAAATATGACAATATCTTGTTTTTTTTTTTGATAAACCTACTGAACCTTTAATATCTGTATCACAACTCATGGCAAACCATCCAACAGAGGTTCCAAAAACCACAAATGTCAACCTCACGGCGTCACTCAAGGAAAGGCCCGGGAATTCCTTCTTTATGAGTCCTTAAGATTCCTCCTCTGGGGACAATGAGCATCTGTATAAAATACCTTTTTCAACCCATGCACTAGTTGTTGCGATACTTTACTCTGGACCAAAGTGTTGACGGACAGACACTAACATTTCTAGAGGTGCAGTGCTAGATTACGCCAACAAGGAGAAAAGTGTTGTTTAGTTATGGTAACAAAGGATTATTTCAGTATATATTTCTATCACAAAAGACAATCCTTGTCAAGACACATGAATATATCCTCTCGCAGTACACCTGATAGACACACACACAGTCTCGAGGAGGAGACGCAAAGCTTGAGCAGCCACTCTCATATCTGATCATCTTCACAGCACTGTGCGGGTTTATTATCTCTCACCATCTCAGCATCCAGTCTGCCCAGACTCCGGCTATAAGTTTGGATACGAGCCTGGCAGGATGCCCCCCCCCGTGGCATTTTCCAGTTGGCGTGGTCCGCCAGTTCGTATTTCCACCTAACTCCGTCATGGTGGTTTTCCTATTTAAATGGCTCCAGCTAATAAATAACTAGATATATCCCCACAAATCCTTTCTCCCCTGACTGAACACCGTTACAACAACAATCCCGGGCCATTTTCAAAAGGAAACCGCTGACTAACCAAATTCTTTTCAGTGGTGCCAACCAGCCAACCATCAGTGGGATCATCTCCTGCTTCCCACTCCCTTGGGGAGGGGTTATCATCTGGACACGTTGGATGCCATCGAGACAAAAACCACCTCAAACTTAGGGAGAAGCCCTTTGCTGAGCGAGTCCACATTTGCACCTGATCTTAAAGCCAACATGTTAAGCCACACTTGTTTGAGAATGCCAATCTGGCCTCATCTTCGGGACTAAAAGCTGCTGCGACCTTTACTCTCAGTCGAGGCGTTAAGACACGTCTGTTGTGTGAAAGTTATATCTCCCTCCAGATAAAGGTCTTGACCGACTCTGTAGTTCTTTTAACTCCACTCCAGCCAGACGACACGGGCTGGAGTGGAGAGAACCCGCCTGCTCTAGTAGCTCGTTGCATTTCCAGAGGGACATATGGCAACCTGGTAGCTGCTCGGCACACACACACACACATATCCTACACACACGTGACACGCAGACGAACGCACACATTCCAGCCCAAAGGAATTCCACTGTTTACTTATGGAATATTCTGCCACAATGCACAATGTTTGCCTTGCGGGACGAAGTAGTTGTAGCTCTAGAAAAAAGGGAACAACAGAAGCCATGAATAATGACTGACGGGTGAGGCTATACAGAAGCCTGAGGACGGGCAATACGTTTATCCAGCTGTTAGCGGATAAACGACCGCATTTCGACCCGTGAACAATTGATAATAAATGGGACAGAAGCAGAACATTCTGGAAAAAAATGGTAAATGTCAAATTAAAGCCAAGATCCTTTCTTCCATCAGCTGTTGTGGAATCTTGCAGCTGGAGACCTTCTGTCATCTCTCCTTCCAAACAAATGCTGGCTCCTCAACATGCACATTTGTACTGCAAGCCTGTTTATTTCATTTCACAGTCACTGGCCATCAACAGCCAATCCAAAGATCCACAATTCTCCACAGCTTCCATGTGACCACAAGAACAATGTCTCATAAATGATTCCAAAAGAATAGCGGTGTCCACTGTCCATGTGTTCTCTTATCTGACCTGGTGGGATAAAACTAAGTGAAATGTTTTATCGTGAGATTTTTACCATCATAACATCAATACTGAGATAATGGTGTGGTAGCTAATTCACTTCCATTTACTTTTCCATATTAACCACAGCTGCTTAACTTTAACACTCCCTGACTGCTGCTTACTTGCAGCCCACTGTGTGTTGAGTTACTGTTGTGACAACATGCACAAAATTATAGGAGGTCATTTGAGCATTACTGGATAAAACACAAAGCTTATGGCCCTGAGGGATACGCTATATTAGGCAAATCAAACTCATAACAAGTAAAGAGCATGCGTAGGCTTCTTGCTATTCCACTGCCAACTCTTCTCAGATATTAGAGAATGTCAACATAATGAATCTTCCTGTAATGCTCCAACAAATACGACTTTTCCAAATGGGCCTTTCCAAAGGGGTGTTTATTGCATCTACATTCCCACATAAATGATACAGCAACTTTGACAACACACAACAGTAAACTTCATGTTTACTGTGATGGATATACCTGTTGTGAGTAAGGCAAGTGAAATTAAAGTGCGTTTAAACACCATGCTATAGTATAGAGTAGTTTACATCCCTGTCTGTCCAAAATGTCATCAGTTCATCATTTTATCCTGTTAGATATTTGTGGGGAATTGGCATGGTTAGCATATGAATTCTTGACTTGTGGTCAAAAACATGTTTTGTGAGGTCACAGTGACCGTTGACCAAAACATTCTAATCAGCGCATCCTCGACTCCAATTAGACATTTGTGTCAAAGTTGAGGAAATTGGCTCCAGGCGTACCTGAAGGTATCGCGTTCACAAGAATGAATAACGTGCGTACAGACAGGCGGACTGAAAGCAAGGCCTCCAGCTACAGATGCTGCCGGGGCATAAAAGTGTCCAGAAGCAGCATTATGAGACAAAGAATATACAGAAAAACATCCAAACCACTGGAATGGCCCCTCAAAATGTACAAATACATAAATAAAAGTGTCCAAAAAACACACACACACTGGCATATGGCAGTACACACAAACACACACCCACGCTCTCATGCACACACCATTATAAACCCACACTCCTGCATTCCCACCCCGGTTACATCTCTGTGACAGCCAAAGCCTGTTCGGAGGCAGTGTGAGAAGAATTCTTCATGGGACTTGATTCGCCCACTCGGCTAACAAACCCACTGGTGCAGCTGCAGGACAATCTGGTGAGAAAACATCTTAACAGGCAGAACCGATGTGTTACAGAAAAACACGAAGCTGCTGATACCGGACAAGAGTCCCACACAGAGAAGTGACGCTCCCCCTCATGACAACATGTAATGCTTGTTTTTGTCTGATAGAAGCAGCAGCGGTTTAGCACTTAAAGCCTCTTCTGAGCTCACGCCATGTATCTGCTTCTGCTCCCAGCAGAGCGTGAGATAGGCAGACGTAGACGAGAGGTGAAAGCTGAAAGAGGCAGCGCGCTGTATTGCTCACTCTTATCAATCGATTCAAACGCCAAGTTGTGACCTTTCAAGCGAGCAGTGCAGCTGGCAACTCACAGAAAAACCTTCACAAGATGAATTCCCCAACCTCTCCGACCCTCCGTCCCCTCCCGAGCCACTTTCCGCTCTCTTTTACCCTCTCCCTCTCAAAGACTAACTAATGTCTGCTTAGACTTGAAGTTGCGGCCGCGGACTAAACAGGAATGGAATGTAAACGTCAGAGAGCATTAAGTGGATGAAAGCTTGACACATACTCTCTTCTTCTCTTTAGGTAGAGTCGACTGAAAAGAAGGAGCTCGCCAAGCACTGCCAGGCACCAATGAGGACTGAGCTGCAGAACCCCCCCAGCAGCACTCCCTTTTACTTGACCCGCTTGCTATCAGTGGTCTGGCAGCAGGAGCATTAGCAGGGTTGCACAAAATCAGATCCATTACAGCACCTTGGTAGTGAACTAAATAAATTCTGCGCATGCTGTTTGTGATGTCCTTGGCCTCGTGTTTTTGAAAAGGGTGGTGAAAGATAAGGAGGCAAAAGGACAAGCCCTGGAGAAATGTTGCGTTTTTTTCCCACACACGGGCAGGAACAGGAGACACGGATGTCTCAAGGTTTCCCACAACAGGGCTGCTTTGTCTAAGTTTGTGTATGTTTGTGCGAGAGAGACAGAGGTCCAGCGTTTTTAACCCTTCGTCGGAGTGCCGGTGAATTAACGAACTCCCACCTCTGACACTAAAACCTCTGCCTGGGCCCCTTGCTGCATAAAAGGGCCCCGATGAGTGAGGCCCTTCCGCTCTCTCTGCCGCTCTTTGACATTTCTACAGGGGTTTTTAATCCAGAGTGATTGGAAGAGGGAGGAAGTGGAAACGCTCTTTCACAAGGTGCAGGGATTGTCTTCTCAAAGTGTTCCATGACTAATACTGTGGGTGCAACAAACACTCGGACTTTCTCAGAAAAAAAAAAAAAAAAAGGGGGGGGGGGGGGGGGTTTGTAGAGAGGAGTGACGGGGGGCCAAAAGTGAAGGCTAAGTCTGCATTTTTAAACACATGCTTGGAGTGCCTGCCTAGCCTTCCCCCAGGTCATTCATTCTGTCTCCCACACATTCTCTCTCCCCCATGCTGCGCATTTCACAATAAACTCGGCCTCCCACTGGGAATAGGCAGGAGGACCTGCACTTTCTGGACACGCATCATGCCTTTTTTTCTTTTATTTGATATATTCTGGTATAGTGAGGTGATGCACTGAGGACGATGGCATTAAATATATTCAACATACAGAATAACTGCAAGCGCACAGAAGGGCAGAATCTTTTATTCTGTGGTGCATATTTAAAAACTTCTATCACCAAAAGTATACCCATTACACCTGGATGTGACCAAAGAGATCCAACAAAAAGCTAGAAGATAGTCTGTTGTGTCTGCCCCCCCCCCCCCCCCGAGGGACAACAATCCTCTGTGGTAGAGCAAGCGCTGCCTCCCGCCTGTCAGCGTCTGCTCCACAGCCTCACACACTCCTCGCCCTTTTAAACCAACTATTTAGGGAGGCATGTCAAAATAAGCATCCAGCCTGTGCAGACTTGTGGATGGACGTCTCCAGAGCAACAATTGAATTAAAGAGAAAAGCGCTGCTGCTGGGATAAAAGGAACAGGAGGATAAACTGATAAATCCCTACGATGTACACATGTGCACAGCTGTAATGTGAGTTAATACCACGCCTAATAATAACAAGCCTGTGCTTTTACTTTTGCATGCTTGTTGTATTTTCCATACAAGCACATTTTTGTCACAGAAAAGCATTTGCAAGTCAATTTAACACATTTCTGTGACTGACACTGATTAACTGATTTTCCCGATGCAGCAAATGAACTTTTGCCAGATATTCCGCATAATTTAAAACAAAGGCTTAGAGTCATTTAATCTCTACTTTACTTTATGCGTGTCATCTCTGCCCTTGTGTGAGTCAGCCACAAATATCACAGTTTGCAAAATGGGGATGAGTCACCATAATGTATTTTAGGTTAAAGGTCAGAGCCTGGCGACACAGCGACCAGACGGAGAGCAGGGATCGTAACCGGGCTGTGAAACCAGACACCCTTCAGCCCGACACTAACTGAAACGCTATCTCTGACGGGCTTTTTCCAGCCTCAGTGACACCACATTCACAAGACTTGGGACTTGTTTGAACAGCAGTAGCGTCTTTTAATAAAAGTTTGGTTATTATAGAAGTTTGAACGAAAGACACTGTAAAACTGCCAAAAGTACGCTTATTCCCCCGCCGGTGCTTTTTTACACCAAACTAATATCCTTGTGGCTTCTTTACAGGTAGCTGAAAGTGTTTTTAAAAGCTATACTGTATCACTTTTTTACTGTGGGTGGGATAATAGAGCGTGACCACATTCCACCCAAACGTCCCTCTAGGTGTGAAGGTCCAGTTGACACCCTCAGGAGCACCCTCTTTTCAATTATCACCCCAGCAGGACCCTGCGTCAACAGACCACCTACAATCGGGGCTACAGAGAGCCCAGCGGTGGAACCTGAAGGCCCCCACCATCAATGAACAAAAGCCCTGAAGCCACCCCCTTATTTACACATGCAGGTATTAAGAACAGCACACACACACACACACACACACACACACACACAGGAAACACACTTTCTTAACGGGCATACAGTTATCAGCCGACTGCTTCGGCCAGGAATGAAGCTATTCTGCTTTAATGGGGCTCTGTGGTTTGTGGGAAAGACCAATTTATTGGATTTGAGGTTTAGCTCTTAAAACTACTGGTACTCTTACTGTGAGAAAAATATCCCAATGAATGTTTATACTCTTAATTGGTAAACCGAGGCAGAGCTAAAATGATCAACTTGCATGCAGAAAGGATCAAATAAAAAAAAAAATAGAAAGACTGAAGAAAGGAAACTGGAAAAATACGATCAAATCCCGTCTCACCTGTATGTCACATCAAACATAAACAGCATGAGAGTAATTCGCGGGGCTATAAATAGCGGGTGTGTTTCCGGTAGTGTCTCCGGGAGGAGGGGGACCGAGGGGCCAGCTACAGTTCCCCCAGACGACAGCTGACAGGCGAGGAGCTGAGACTGGTGGCAGCTCGGAGGGGAAGAGCAGCTCCGGCCCAGGCCTGTTTATTTATAACAGAGAGAGAGCCTTTGAAAGAGCTCCTGTGTCACTTAAGATGCCTGCTTTTCTTCCCACTAGGAAAACTCACAGGGATCAGGGATCTGTGAGGAGCCCTGACGATAAAGGGGAACTTCTGTATTTGTGAACCTTTTCCTGTGTTTTGGAGTCAAGGTGACTAATGGTGACAATAATTTCAGTATTGAGGGAGAGAGCAGCAGACGGCGGCCGCTAAACCGGCTACAAAGTAACCGCTCAGGGTAACTCCTCACCGTCAATGCACATCCACTAAAAGTGCTCGTTTTTGCCACTGACAGGCTCAGACTGTTATTATAAATGTCAGACAACATGGACCGTACGAAGAGATAACAGTTTTTCTCTACCTTTAACAGTAGAAATGTGAGTGAGAGTCGGAGAGAGGAGTGCCAGAGTTTGTAGTGTTGTGGTCGGTTGGAGTACAGAGAGCGTGGCGTATGCTGTATTCACACTGTGAGCGACACAGCAACATGCTACTAGTCATTTTCAATGGGAGCCGGTGAGATGAAGCTACAAACTGACGCCCAACACTTAATACAGTACAGAGCTCCCAACAATAAAGAAGAACCCTTCATGCTCAATGGTACGAAGATGTTTCCAAATATACTATATATGCGCAAAAACATATTTGTATGGACATTACTTCATGTTAAAACATATCACACAAGTTTGTCCAGAACTGTTCTGCACCAACTACAGTATATGTGAAATGAATATGATCTAAAAGTACATTTTCGCCACATCGTAACAAGACTCAATCAGACTGGTGACTCTGTGAATCACTGGGTGATTTGAGCGGAATGTGGATAATCCGTCTAGTAGCTGTTGAGATATTTCGCTGTATAAATGAAGATTTTGACCCGCTGGTGGCGCTAGATGAAAAGTGCGAGAATCACCAAAGTCATTAGGATTCATCGTCTGGACACTCTGGGTATCTGTTTACAGATTGCATAGTAATGCATCTAACAGTTATTGAGATATGTTTGTCTGGAACGAAGCGGTGGAGCAACAGACTGAGAGCCAGGCTGCTCAAGCAGCATGTCTGAAATGCAACGTATCAATCTTCTTTTTATTTTTTAAACCCAATGACAGAAGCAGCCACTGTGCGATGGCTCTTTGATTAAGCTCTGGTTTCCCTACATTACCGGCAGCGGCGGCGTTAGATTGAGCCGCCCCTCTTGCTCATTCTCGCCTCAGGACCGACTAATCTGACACCACCTGTTGACTTGGCCACATTCACAACGTCCCAAATAATCACAAGCCAGAGCTACTCTGTCTGTCAACCCCCCCCCCCCTGTCCCGTCTGTGTATCATACTCTATTAGTTCATGGTTACACTGTGTGGGAAAAGTAGGATAAGCAGACAAAATCTCTTTAAGTATGCAGCTTATGCAACCAGTTCTGGAACAAATTGGATCCTCGGAGCACCAGACAAACGCGAAGCTTTCCACTGGGGTGCAGAGATGAATAATTCACATTTTTACAATAATAGATTGCTCGTGATGAGCTGACTTTGTGAGAACAGAATCCGAGCAAACCCTCCAGGTGTTCCTGTCCGGAGGGAATCATTTCATGTTGGTAGAGCCACTTCCCACCGGTTCCCAAGGCCATGCTATTCGGGATGGCGATCTCATAATTAACTGGGATTTGGCGGGGGTACCATGGTGAAGCTGTAAGAACGCAAAGCAGCTCCAACATGTTGAGCATCTCAAACCAACAGTCTTTGTTTGGTAACCCAAGACGCACTTTGAGCTTATAACATCACCCCAAAACCTGCTGTTAACGGAACAAAACTCTTTGTTGGGCGCCATCTGCACATCAAAAGTCTTTTTTCTTTTCTTTCCCCACAACACTTTATTATTTTCAATAATACTCTTTTTTTTTTTCTAAATTTTGGCAGAGCTAACAAAAAGTCTACAGAAGTGATGGAGTGTGAGAACAAAAAATATTCTTTCTCAGCTGTTTATGCCATTAATATAAACATAATAGGGCTGGAGCAGAAACGATGGCTGTGTTCCTCTCCAGATGTTCTGCTTGGCAGAGCAAACAAGACAGTCTGATGTTGACAAAACCATCAAAGGGAGGAAGCAGAGAAGGTATTCAGAGGTTATCCTCGTCTTCCAAGAGCCCCCCCCCATCCTCCCATTGGAAATTACCTGACAGCTGTTTTTGCCACCATGCGCCATGGGAAAGCCGAAAGTTGGAGGAGACAAGAGAACAGAGAAATGACCTCACTTGCAGAACAGCACAAAATATCCATGAGCAAGAAGAAAAGGTCAGCTTTCATCACAGCCCACACAGACGAGCATGAAAAGGATTCTCCAATCTTTAACATCAAATATTAAGATTAAAAAAATATATATATACATGTGACCATCATGGGCTGGGTGCCCACATTAAACGATTCTAAGTAAATATGAAACATAGTGATACTACACAGAGCCATTCATCTGTTACGATAGTAAGAAAAATAAACTCATTTTTGTCTTCAGGCAAAAACTGCATTCAATGCAGCAGTAGTTTTAATGTTTTATTCTAATAAGGCTTTGGAGGGAGCTCCTACTTTCACTCACTAATACAGGTAGTGAACCTGACCTGTTAGATCAAAGAGTTGAGTAAATTATTCTTTCTGTTAAATGTCCATATTAACTGAAAGAAAACAATCTCACATCCTTTGAAAGGGAAAGTATGAGCACCATATTAACTGCAAAGACCTACAGTGTAATAGGAGGGACATCCAGTTAAAGTTGGACAATGTGTTCCTGGTACACTGGCTCTTATTTCTCTTGCAGGTACAATGTATTTATTCTTTCTTCACAATGAACATGGGAAAGAACCCTCGTCTAAGGTAGTCACAGTTATGGGTTAATATAAATAACTATGACGAATGACCTCAGCTGTTGTCACTTTACATCCAACATGTTCTAGCAAAACAATACCAATTCCACAAAAGAGACATTTATGAATATTAGGGCTCGATGCGAATATTCAACAATACAGATTTTTTGGGGGGGGATTTTTTTTTGAAGCCCTTGGGATGCATACAACACAACAAAACTATTGGAAAATGTTTTTTTTTTATTCAAAAACAACACAAACAACATCATAGAATAACAGAATCCTTTAAAGTTATTGCCTTTAATTAAACTGAAAGACGCGTGCTGCAGCAGCATTCTGCCGTCCATCTCAACCGAGAAAGGAGAAGTGTCTTGCCGAGTCCTTCCAGACTCATGTCCTTGAGACGAGCGCTTGCTTGTGTCGGAGCGTTCTCCGATGCAACCCATGGGGGGGCCTCTGGAGGCTGCATCACATAATGCGTGGAGACGTCAGCCTCAGAACGCTGCCGTTTTACGGGGAGAGAGCCCGCATATGTGACTGTGAGATACATCTAAACTCACACAGAGGGTTGAGGAGAGGAGGCGCTGAGCGCAGACAGAGCGGTGTTGACCCGAAGTGTGCACCGAGTCAAACTATGATTTAATGTGGTAAAAAGGTCTACAAGAATGAAGAAAATGGAGTGAGGCAAGCAACTTGCACCGACTGAGTTCCCTCGCATTCAGCCAGGAGATCGTTGAGGAGAACAGAAGTGGAATTCCAGGGGGAGATAAAAATACCTCAGGTGTTATTACACCCTCCTTTAGAGGCCCTGCAGCCAGAGCGGGTGCAGGACAGGACAGGGGTGAGGTCCGGTGAGGAGACGTCTCCAGAACTGTTTACCAATGCCTTACTATTTAAATCGCATTACCATCTGTAACTTATTACCTGCCAGCAAACAGTGTTTAAAAATACGTGTAGGGTTTGCTACTAGTCACTGCACATTCCCAGGAACCTCTATTACAGTAGCAGTCAAAGATGTTTTTGTCCCCAATTTAAAACTCCACACATGCATTTTTCCAGACCTATCGTCAGAGAGGTTCAGTACAGTAGGCCGTCTGCTGCTGTGGTCGGCAACCCCCCCCCCCCAACTCCCCTTTTGAGGTTAGGCCTGGACAAGAACCAATAAACACTGAAGAAAGCCATGTTTCAGAGAACGGTATGCTGGGCAAACTGCTGCCCAGCATACCGGCACACCCACATCTGCACAGCACACGACCCGAGACCTCCTCAAAACCGGTAAGCTCCCGACAGTGTGCACCTCAGTTAGACGTCATTACACACAGAGCACAGTATTCTGTTTGTACTTCATTTCAACTTTGCTTCGTCGTCTTCCAGAATAGGAGTGATTAAAACAATTTTGTCTCGACAGCGTGCAATTTTTTATGACCAAAAATAGACATGTTTAGAAGGAAACCTGCCCCCACTCTGGCTAGCAGCGCCGTGAACTTAAGCTTCGCTCTAACAAGGGACTTTCCTGCATCTTGTCTCCTATGTTTGGTGAAGGAAATCATTTATTTCCTCAAACCCGAGGATCAAGGCAAATCTTAACCACCCTCCAAAAAGTCAGCGAGCTTTATTTTGTTAACGATACCCTACAGCAGATAAATGTGAACATTCCTGAAGCCAATTATTGGGTTTCGGCATGTGAGAGGGGGATCAGGTGCCCACTAAAATACCTCCCTTCTGATTGGCTCTCACCCTCTCCATTCAGAATTTTAAACCCTTGGTTCAGACTCCCCTCTGTCACCCCCCTGACAAAGGATCAAGGGGCAGGACACTTGCAAAGAACCGGATTATGTTCTGGAGGCTGGGTCAAGGAGACGGCTCTGGGGAATCCCAGTGATGTGAAGGTTGGATTTCTCCAGGTGTAAAGCGCATTTCTTTTAGTGTCGGCTCATGTTTCATTTTCATCTTCTCCGTATTCTACAACTTCTATATCAAAACAGACGCAGGAAGTCACCCCCCTTGACGACAGGAAGAATTTATGAGAACAAAACTAAAACTTTTAAAGAAGTTTTGGCCGCTGTTGTTATAACACTTGAACACTTGAACAATGGGAATATAAGACAGCCAAAAACCTAAGTCAGTCTCAGAGCAGACTTTGGATAAGCAAACTGAGAGTGCAGGATGAAGATATGGTTATGAACAAGGGCCCGGGGACAAGCTGTTGGACGGGAGATAAACAGAAGTCCTGTCATTACTTTTGTCCAAGGTCAACAAGGGGCTCAACAAGAGCCTCTTGAGAAGTCTCAGACTCCTTCTGCATCAATTATAGTGCCGCAGGCCTGACGTTTAGCACAGTATCTTACATAAGTACAACATGCTTAAACATTCTATTTTATTATTATTTTTAATTTGACACCTTTATCCATATTTTCCCATAAAAACGCATTGCTGAAAGAGTAAATATGGTACAATGTCATTGCTCTACTTATCCTGTTTAACTTCAGATTACACCCTCACTGTGAGTCATGCATAAAACAGATGACATTTTGTATTTAGTCACTGAATGTATCAGCCAAACCACCTACAGTATATTCACCTAGTCTGGGAATCTTCCTGTCTAGACTATTTTCCTGCAGGGATCATTCACCAGTCTATCACACACACACTGGAAAAGCAAATGATGCCCGTTGAAACAAACAGATCCATAAAATGAGCTCAAGCTTATCTAGTCCTGTGCATATCTGGGTAATACTTGTGATAAAAGGGCATTTCAGTTCACCCGACGGCAGTCTTGATGAGGTCTGGGGAAGGAATTCCCCCAGACAGGACCACGCCTGCCGGAGCTTACGCTTTGAGAGCCAGATAAAATCCCTAAGCTAAATCAAACACTTCCTTTACTCCACTTACCCTTCCTCTACAAGACAGTCCCAAAAATAACCCGCCTGCATGTCCAGAGCAGAACAATACCTACTGTAAATGCAAAGACTTCACTACAGTGTAAACAAGACAAAAACTCGTTCTGGTGTGACAGACCATACGTCTGCATTCCCAGCAGAGACTCTGTGTGCCCATATACTTCTGAAATGATGCTGTTGGGTAAACAAGATAGAACAAATTTTCCGCGGAGTGATTGAAATGGAAACTCACCTTAATTTTATTTTATGTTTGTGTCAAAACTAACGAATAATAATCCCACCATTGGGTAGCTAATTGGAACAACAAACCTTTATTGAGGACATTCATTGCAGACAGTCTCCTTGTAAGCAAAGGCTCTTTAACGATCCCGGTCCTGTGCTTTGTAAAAAGCTCCCTTTACAATTATCCAGGAGCAGGACGTTAAAGTCAGCAGGTAACCAAAACAAGGTGGGTCCAGGAGGCCTTATCCCCTGAATGTAAGTGTTACTGCTGGTGTTTTTCAACATTTAAGACACAACACTAACAAATGATATTAGAGGCTACATTTTGCAATCAGGACCATGATTTTTCTTGTTTTTGCATTTACCTAGAAGCTGCAGGGGAAACTAAACTTTGCTAGATAATTTAGTTTAATAACACTCTACATTAAAGTCAACCCAGGGGCCCGACATCTGACAAGCATAAACAACGTCTGGGACCATCTTCCTCTCAACAGTTGACAGACGAATTTCACCTGTCCACATAATTCAACAACAGGCCTTAATTTGAAGGTGTCCTCGCACCTACAAAGACATCTGTTTGCCAGGGGTTTATGCAATAATACAAGAAAGCAGGAGTTCTATCCTGGCCATTCATTGGAAGCAGATGTGAAGGATCCATTTCCGACTATAATAAGAGGCAATTATAGGCAAGGGGCCCCGTGTGTTCGTGTGAAAATACGGCGAGCTCCGGTGGCTAATCAGCAGAGCGAACCAGTCAGGTACATGAGAGACAGCAGTGAAACTAACTGCAGCCTCCTCTACAGGCATGACTCATCACGGTGCTAATGGGACAAGCCAGCACAAGCCAGTTCATGACCCTTCAAGGGGGAAAAAAGTGCAGAAAAGGGATAATTTAAGACTCAGCTTTCACCAGTGAGGTTACATCACTCATTCCCGCTGACAGCTCTTCACCGTAAAATCTTTGTCTTCTCAGACAATAAGCAAAAATACAACAGCATTTTTTTTACATGAATAACAGTTCTAGAAATAAAATGTATTATAATTGATTTGACTTTCAAGTAAATCTGATGGTATTCATGTCAGCCTCCTCTACAAACTCCTCCTTCCTCAACATAATCCCAGGTATTCCTGCCCAGAGGGCTGCATGGGAGCAGGATGAGCCATGACTGACAGAACATGCTGTTGATGCCTTAAGAGTATCATAAATGTGTGTTTGAAAAACAACATAGACCCATGTTTTGAGTAAATGTTATTGCTATGGACTATGTCTTATTGTTACGGTGTAGAGACAGAACACAAAGGATCGTGCTTCCACGCACACATTTTACATCGAGCATAAGCGCTGTCGATTCAGGGGTGACATTCAAAAGAAAGTGCAACGGATACTTTTTTTTAAAAATGATTTGTATGTAGATGAGGCCTACATTATGGGTTTATGGCATGAGATGGACAAGCTCCACCTCTGGGCTGCAGCAGTAATGCTGACTTGCCCTCAAAGCACCCAAGGCTGATCAAACCTTAATCTCTGCCTGTCTGGTCGGCCCGTTCTAAAAAACATGAAAAAACGTCTTTGCGCTCATTCTTCTACTATCTCCCCAACATCTTGTTTTGCATTATCCCTGCACCAGGAAAGCCCCCGGTGCAACAACAGACAGAGGTTAGCCATGTGCCTGCAGGCCAAACTGATGTCTGGGTCAGAGAATCTGATTGCAGTCTGGCGGTGTGCCAAATTTCAGCCCCGGTGTGCTCCCCCCCATCTACACCCCTCGTACCCATGACAGGGTCATAATGAAGCCTCAGCAGGTGGAGCCTGGTAGGGAAGACAGGGCCTCTTCGTGCAGGCACAGCTGAAAGAGCCTCCTCTATGTGCTCATAGTCCACATAAATCACACAGGCTCTCAGTTCAGGGGAAGAACCATTTAATTACCCCTTTTTAAAGCAATAATAGTCTGACTTGGCCGGAGGTCCTGCCTGCATGAAGAAACGGAAAAGCGAGGCGTTCACTGTCTCCGATGATCACGGAAAAAAACATGAAGGGCAACTGAGACCTGTAATTTAGATTAGCAAATCAAATATATCTATCTTACAGGGTTATAAAGAGAGATCAAGAAAAGATCAAAATTTAAGAAACACGCTACTGTGCATTGATCTGCAAAGTTAAAACAGCTGCTTTTCCCAGAGCTCTCTTGAGTGATGTGGTGTTGTTAAGCCATTGATGGTGGTCACCACCTACTTACTGTAAACTGTGCAGCGTAACTGAGAACACTGGCTGACTAATGCTTCCACAGAAGTTAAATATTGCTGCGTCAGATAAACAACACATGCACAGTGATGAACTCTGGGTTGGTTTTTGAGATTAATCCAACAGATCTTCTCCTCTGTTCATGTCTCCATCTGTGCCATCTCTAATCAAAATTAAGCTTTCAGAGGCATGTAAACAAGCCTTTAAGATGAGTCTTCATAAGGCTCCTCATTCCACTGGATCAACAGATGGTTTGGGTGGAGAGAAAATTATATACAGCTCACTTTAATCTAAAAACTACAGAAATTCCCATTGCGTTACCAACTGTGTTACAAGGCCAACCTTCAGCTTCCCTCGGCCTGCCAGGTACTGAGTAGACTTGCATACTGTCAAGCCTGTGGGCACATGGTGGAAGCTAAGCTACTTTAGTCAGCGTGGTGGTTAAGGAGTTTCTGTATTTCTTTGTATTTAGTTGGCAATGCTCGACGTGAATAAAGATAGGATCTGAAATCCTTCCCTCAGCTTCTCCCTGATGCTTATCTGGAACAGCTTCAAGAGAGTTCTATTTCAAAATGATCAGAAGGCTCGATGGTGATGGTTTCCAGCAGCACGCAAGAAGCTGTGATTTTAATCTAGTGAAACCACCGACAGGGTCTGCATTTGTCTCTTCTCAATGGCTTTCATTCCTACGTCTCACACGGTAGTGACCGTCTATATCGCTGTTACACCTCTCTGTTTCAAGACAAGAGTGTGATGAAGACCATTTCAACTGTAAGACACATTCAGTCTTTACAGCTTCGTGGTCTATACTCGCGCTCACGCAACAGTGTAGTTCGCTCTAGCCTAATGTCATCTTGTTTTATTCGGCTGGTTGCGTTCACACTTTAAAGATCCTAAAAGTTGTGTCATTATCTTGCCGGATAAAACGTGTAAGTGTCATAAACGTTTGTTGGCCACAGAGTTTATTTTCTGCAATAATCCAAAATCCAATGGAAAAGCTTCCAGGGCTGGAAATACGTCATCCCCCATGCAGCACACTACTGAATGGAAGGCTTGACAGGCATAGCAGAGGCAACTAAGGGGGAGGAGCTTAGCCAACGATCAAAGAAAGTATTATATATTTTGGATTTATTAAAATAAGCAATAAGGATGCATTATCACGTCACTCCTGATACAGCCAAATATGTGCATTTGTTGAGCAATAATTATCTTTTCATGAATAATATAGTGTGTATGTGTGTGTGTATATACAGTATATCAAAGGCTTTTTCCATTACAACACAGTTTGGCTCATGGCGTGGAACATGCATCTTCAAAAAGCAGCAAACCTGAATGGAAAATATTTCCAACCAAGAAGCTCTGCTCAACTAAAACACGCTATGAAGGAAATTCTAATATCACATCGTAGCCGAGAGAGGAAATACAAACAACAAGGGTTTGTGCTTTTGTGTAATTAGGTCCACAGGAATTCATTAATCCTTAGTTCCAGCTTGTTACTTGCCAAATTATAAAAACTTGTGTACAGCTTTAGCACCGCACACCACAGGCCCTCCCAATGAAGTAGATCTTGCTGGGCGAGAAATAAAAACCTGTGATAAATGCTTTTTACTGCATTAAAAAAAAAAAAAACTGAAGATGCAGGGGAGATGTTTAAATAAAACTTGCTTATTGAAATATTCAGAAAAACTGAGAATGACTACAGATTATGGGGATTTTCAAATATAAAACATACTTCAGAGAAAAGCAAATTAAGTAGGAGGAAAAATGGGGGTTTGGAAAAAAAAAGAAATACACTGGGTTGTTTCTTTCAGCATATATAGAGCAGCAGATCTGACATGCACACAGGAAAGCCTGAATAAACTTTGCTTCAGGGGAAGTGGGGTCCTCCTGTCCTGCAGATTATTCCAGGTTTCATTTCCCCAACAGGATGGTGACTCAGCAAGAGACAAAATGTTTTAGACCCTCACTGCACCAAAACAATGGACTACCGGCAACCTCTTAACCGCAAAACCCATTTGCTTTCCAGCTCTACAGATATCTCATCGTGGAGCAAATCACGTGTCCAAACTGCCTGTCCTGTTGCTGGAGAAATAGGCGTGGAGGCAGATAGAAATTCGTTGTTTTTTTTACAGCAACTACGATAGAAATACTACTGGCAAGAGTGAGCAGAAAGAGGAAAGGACAGAGGGTGAAGACGACAAAAAAAGAGAAAGAGCTGTTACGTCTCGCGGGCGGCCACTGACATGATAACCCAGACCAGAGTGGTGCAGCTCTCCTCCTATCTCTGCTGAGGGCCTCTGCAGACAGCGAGGGAGCCGAGTGCATCACGGCGGGACTCTTCCATCAATTTAAATTTGAACAGTTGCTTCAAAAAGGCATTTTAAAGACAATTGATAGCAATTTACGTGTTGCTATGCTATTCGCTATGTCTGTCACGGTGGCTTTTTAATGTTTCCCGTTTCAAAACGAGAATTGTGTAAAAGGGGTCTTGAATATGCACTCGGTGGCTACGTACATGTGACTGTGCTAAAAGACTGAAGCTGAAGCTGCAAGACGCAGGAACAAAGGTGCATCCTCACCAGCTGATGGTGTTCCATGTTAAAGCAGTGGAAGTAAAGAAACAGCATTGTTCTGTTCTAGTATTGCAGTGTATGAGTATGATGAAAAAAACCTGTATAATGACACTGTTATTCCCCGTTATATCCGCTCTGGTGGATACATATAAAAGAACCAGATATCATTAATTTGTTAAATAATTTGCTAATTAGGCGCCTGAAGAGCATCAGACATGTAATGGCTGCCTACGAACAAGCTCCTGAATCTAACAAAAGTGAGCAGAGAAGAAAAGCGGGTTTCCCTGTATTTACTTTTCACTGAGCCGATAGATCTTGAAGCAAATTCCCTTTGCGAGCGTTAACACTTTAACAACAGCTCGGGGGGGGGGGGGGGATTTGCATCTTCTTAAGGTTACAATAAAGTCCTGAAGAGATGGCAGTCTGTCTGCTTTCGCAGGTGGAGACTTGTCGTACTGTAATAGGAAGTGGAGGCGGGGGTGCTGCTGGTCTCAGGGAGCGAGACATCATCAGCTCTGATAAGACACCAGGGTGGGATTTTTTTATAAACACTTCACAGGATGTCGGGTTCAAACAGACAATGGAGAAAAAAGAAAAAGAACGACAGCATTCCTTTAGCAAACTTAAGTACCCTGGAAAAAACAACAAAACACAAAAACGTCTTTGGTGAAAAGGGCACCGACCCCCATCAGAGTAGCTGTATACGTTGGGAGGAACCATACAAGACAATGCGGCAGCTCCCTTGAGGAAAAAGCAGAATGCCCAAGTGACTTCACATCAATGCCGCCAGCAAAGACAATGGCAGATCCAATAGGCCACTGACAACTGCAGAGCACCTTCAAAGGGAAAGTGTAATACAGTCAACTTAGCATTTCAATGAGGTTCTAATAAGTGCTAGCCTGGGTACAGCCTGGGGGGAAAAGCCTGGTGAGACAATGTGAAGAGATTTAAGAAGGCAGTTTAAGATGGGGAAAAAAGTCAAGAGTGTGTAACACTCTATTACAGTCTTTTGTTCTTCTTATCAAGCTCGTGTTAGATTTAAATATTCACTAGTTCACTATTCCCTGAGGAGCAGACTGACCATTAAAGGCAGCATTAAACCACTAATTTAGCAAACAATAGTGAATTACAACCTTTTTCCAAACTGAACAAATAAAGAATAATATTAAAATCCCAACAATCTTCATACAAGCAGACTGAACAAGTAAAGGGAGAAAAAAAACAGCCATTGTGATGTTTTATACCACAAAGTTTCTGACCATTAGCTGTGTTTTTATTGCGTGTGGTGTAGACTGTTGTGTCCTCAAGACATCCTGTAAACCCCACGGGTTTATTGCACCCGTGGGGTGAAGAGTGATATATACTGACTGCATATTTTACTGTATTTTTTTTTTTTAAAGATAAGTGTTTAACCGTTTCTCTGCGATCAATATATTTTTTTCAACTTCTGAATGTGATCAGTCACATCATACCATGTGGACAGGGAACATGCGATCTTCAGGATTCTTGCCTGGATATCACAGAAGTACTTTCTGCTCCGCAAAGAGGGCAGATTACAGGGTTCACTAAGGAGCGAAATCCAGAAATTGGGAGTGATTTAGTACCTTGCTCAAGGGCACTTCAGGAAGTGGTAAAGTATGACCAAAAACTGAACTATAAGAACTGTCGGCTTGTTCGGTGCAAGAAAAATGCCACATCGGGCTGGTAAATCTAGCAAATCCCTATCCCGATTGGGCAAGGTTTGAATACATAGGTTTTGGAGTGAGCCTTCTTAAATATTGTTTATATACTTAAATAAATAAAACTTGAAACGGCAAAGATAAAGTTTATGAGCCTTTTGGGTGGCATTAGAGAGGATGTGGGCAAAACTCGAACTATGTTTTTGCACCATTTGTTGCAGGTTTGAGAGAAAGGCGGATAATTAACTTAATTCGTTGTTGTTATTTAATAACCACTAATAACTTGTAATCAGAAAGTTTAAAGCTTTAATGATTCAATTACAGAATGCAACTTGAGCTGATAGAAGCTTCAGACTCCGAGGATAAAACATAAAACCGATTAACTGTGGTTTGAAACAAAAGCCGTCCACAAGCGTATGCTTCGGGGAGAAAAGGTACACGTGTGAAGAAGTGTGAATGGAAAGAGTGGGACTCTAGTTACAACAAGCGGTACTCGAGAGTATGTGCGCTCATGTCAGCACATGCACAGCGTTGCTGCTGTACCAGCTGAGGTGCAGCTGTGTTTGGAGTCGGCTCTTCTGTCCGACACGGATGCGACTCTGGGCATGAAAGTGCAACGCTGCTGCAGCCACAGAGCGCTGCGTATTGTGAGGAGACATTAGTGTGTGTGTGTGTGTGTGTCAAAGGCGAGTGTGGAGTAAAAATATTTGATCCCCCTTTAAGACTTTGATCCATCTCTGCCTTCTTAATTCCTAATTTGCATTAAAGCACGAATCACACAGATCTGAGGTTAAAGAAAAATATGGTTCTAATCAATGCCTGCATTGATTATTGTAAGAGTGAAATATGGTGATGGTAATATAATTGTTATTCTCTGTGTATACATTAGGCGTAGCTGTACTAATATCCTAGGCTCAGGTATGTAGGTACTGAGATCACTGTTGTCAGGTATTTGATCCCAGAAGGGCAAAGGGTTTTGACCGGGCTCCTTAACCATTATATTCTATTAATATAATAATACAAACTGCCATTAGCTGCAAATAGAAAGAAGAAAAAAAGAACCTTGAATTCAGGCTTGGGGTTGAGGCCACACTGTGTACCAATATTTTTGGCATATTTAGCTCATTTATTATAAATCATATACACTTCACACATGACTGCATACCATTTTCCAAAGCATACTACAACAAAACAAAATAAAAACATTATCCTTGTGTTGAAGTGTAGATGTGAACGCAATTTAAAAAGCCGAATCATCAGAAATGTAACTTTTGCAACAAATAAATGCAGAACATGCAGATGTTCACATATAACAATCACCTGGTTTATTGTAATGCTTTGGGTAAATGGATGGAAACCAATGGCTGCCGGGAAGGTAGTAAAATCATGAAACACTAAAGCATGATTATCTCTGCAAAGGAGGTTATGATTTCGGTTCGATTTGTTGGTCTGTTTGTCAGCATGATTACAGATAAACTACTCGCCCGATTGTCATGAAACTTGGGCGGAAGTGTGTCGCCTATTACATTTTGGAGTGCATTGGATTTGGCAAAGCTCTGCTCCATAGAAACAGATTAAGAGTCATGCTGACATTGAACCGTTTTCCGTTGTCATTTGACAAGTACAAAAGAAAATGGTGATTCCCAGCGTCTGTATCCAATGAAGCTATTGTAACAGTAGATTATACCCACAGAAAAACAAAGAAAATGGTCAGACGATCTTGTTGATGGGCCATATCCCATTTCTTGGAGTAGCAAACCCATCGTATTGACATTACACAAAGGCTTGCAAATTGCAAAATTGAAAAGTCAAATGGTGAACAACATGACTTGTGCAACTGTATACACAGATTGAAAGTGAAAAGTTGAGGAAGCTGGGCAGTGAAAGTCAAACGTGGCCGTGAAAGTGTCATGAGGCCCCCCCCCCCCACTGAACTGAGAACCAGAGTCAGGTTCAGAGTGCTCACCTCTCTGACCTCTATACCGGCCCAAGTCACACCTCACTGCATAGCCACCGATTGACAGCCTGCCGGCCGGCACTCCATGTGTGCCGATGTGCTTGAGGAGGGGGCGAGCCACTTCATTGCAGCCAAGATGGCCTCTCCCCCGGGGCTATAATTCAACAATGCGATGTTTACTGAGCCCAGTCTTCAAGCCATTATGTGAATGGGTCTGGAGGGGGCCGACCTTCCCCTACTGTTTAAACTATGGAGTGGAGTTGGTGTTTGCACGGCTGCGCTTTGCGACTCCACAGAGTCCTCATCAACTCTGTATGGGAATTAAACACCAGGTAGCAGGGTCTGAAACAACGAGGCGCCACACGGGAAGACCAAACCGGCTCGCCCTGGTCGATACGTTACCCAGCATAGACTAAATACGTCTCTGCATCACATTTAGCAGCGGATGAAGGGGTTGAGTTACACGCAGGACAGAAAGATAACAATTTACACCAACGACACACGCTCTGCAGACTTTATAGTCATAGGAATCCAGGCCGCCCCTCCCCCAACCCCAGTCCCACCCCAAAATGAAGTCAAGGGACACTTGTGACAGTCTATACTGGGAGAGATCTCCGAGCCAAAATTGTCAGCAGTGGTGCTCACAGTCGGGCTGATGTCATACGTCAGAAAACAAAGTGTCTTTGCACTAAAGTAAGACCAGAGGCAAAGACCTCTGGTCTTATCAATCCACTGCCATTTGTAAGACTCTTATGAGTGAAAACAGATTTGGGAGTAGCCGTCTATACAGTTTTGGAATATTAAGCTGTAAAAATACTCGACACCAGTACTGCTGGTGTTACACAGCAGGACACGGGCCCTCATTTGTGAGCTCCTACCCATACAGAGTTTTCATTGACTTTGATTGTTTGAGTTGATGCGCATTACCCTGACATTCCAGTGTGGAGAAAGGAGGGCCCGTAGTAAGTCCAGTGTGTGCCTAATTGAATCAAGAGGCAGTCCGCCTGCTGTAGTTCAAAGTCATAATGCAAGAAACAGATGCTTGCGGTTCCAGATAAAATTAAATTAGGATGGTATTGTTGGCCTAGCAGTCAATCAAGGCTGTGGTAAAAGCATAAAAAGGCCATCTCCTATTACCTTCCAGTGTCAGGACACAACAGATGATGATGGCCCTCTGGGGGACTGGGTAGCTTCTGTGGAATCGATGGTATTAAAAGATAAAGAACGTGTGTTGCCTTTGTCGATGCAGGTAATGCACCTTCTGTGTCACTTTGTGACAGCTCACAAAGTGATAGATCATGTCCATTCACGGGAGAGGCTCGGCGCTCGATAGCATGTCACAGCCGGATGGTAAATATACCTTGAAGTCATCGACACTTTAGCTTTCCAAACGCCTTTAGTATTACTGCTCATACACTCTATATCCAGCAGGTGAAAGTCTGCTGGCCAACGCAACTACGTCCCCTCATTCAAATAGGCTTTCCTTCATGTCACATCAACACAGATAGCTCAACCATGACAGCTCTGTTTATGGGAGGGCATAAATGTGAGAGACAAGATGGGATTTCTAGAGGGTGGGGGGGGGGGTCTATTCTCAGCAGCTAAAGCAATAGTCCTCCTCTATATGATTCACACCACAGATATAGTAGAGCAAAACATCTTATTTCAGATTGATGTATTGATAACGGATTCATCGTTTAAGTCGTTTATCAAGCAAAAATGCAAAGCATTCTGTTTCCAGGCTCTCAAAAGTGTAAATATATTTGGGTTTTGGGCTACTGGTCTGAGAAACTTAGCAAATTTAAGAAATAATATTGGGCCCAAAAGACATCTGCATATTTTAAAAAGATAATCAATAATGAAAATAACAATTAGTTGCAGTCTGGCAGTATTGGCTACTGCCTCATAGTGGAAGCTGGATGAATAAAACCAGAGGTAACTTGGTGGGGAATTCCCAATATGGTGCATTCTCCAAACTGCAGTAGATCTTTGGATGGAGGAGAAGGACATCTGAGAAGTGGATTCAATTTATTCCGCTTTCACATCTTAAAGTCCATGTATTTGCCAATGAACCCCACATTATTTTGATAAGGAAGTCAAAGAAAATAAATGGAGCGACACAAAGGACCAACAAACATGCAGTGAAAGCAGTGCAAAGTGTAGCCTGACTAAGAATGTTTAAAAGTTGGGGGGGGGGGGGGTCTATGAATAGCTTTGTTTCTATGGACAAACTTAGCCCGGCTTTACACAACAGCAGGTTCTGTTACTTTTAAAAGCGTCTTTACTGTACATGCTGATGTGACTGTGTGGTGTGGACCGGAATCTGTTATAACAGCCCCCGTGCATACGAGCAGCTCTGCAGACCACACTATTTACTGAACATAAACAGTAACATCAACACATGCCTGATGCTTTCTTTTTTTTTTCTTTATTAGGACATAAAAGCGCTGATTTGTAACTTCGACTTGACCTCTGAGGGAAATCAATTTTGTGTATGAATGAAACATCAAATCCACGGAGGTTAACACAGTGAAAAGCAAAGAGGAAGTGTGTGCTCACTTACAGTAACCAGCTGGCATGCGAGTATCAAAGACAGGATAAGTCCACAGATCGAGGTGGTCGGAGTGCCCATTTTCCACCAACCCAGCGCAGGCTGCGAATGCTGGGGCAAAGTGAAAAAGCGTAGTCCCTCACTCCTCCTGGCCGCTGGAGCGGTGTGTTGCCTGCACCTTTTTCTCACTCCTCTCCTCTGTGAAGAAACGCGACTGCTCCTCTGCGCCCCGCACCCGGTGGGACTTCATCAACAGGTAAAAGCGAACCTTTATCGCGCTAGTTGTGTTGTTTTTTTTGTTTTCTAGGTTGAGGGGGAACGTAAAATATCGACGCGGAGAAGCTCCAAAAATTGCACTCCGAAACTTGGGACTTGTAGTGTGGCTAAATGCAGTCCTGCAAAGTCCTATGCTGGAAAAGAAAGAGAGAGAGAGAGAGAGAGAGAGAGAGAGAGAGAGAGAGAGAGAGA
>NW_022280035.1:6906319-7052819 GCF_004355925.1 Anarrhichthys ocellatus | reverse complement strand
GAGAGAGAGAGAGAGAGAGAGAGAGAGAGAGAGAGAGAGAGAGAGAGCTGCCGAAAAAGTAAGAGGCGGAATGGAATTCGGGGAGTGCTGAAAGAGAAGATATCTAATCCCAGTGTGGGGAGACGCCACCTAGTAGAGCCATGTTAGCTCTCCACATGACCGTACACAGTCCTCACGTGTGTCGGATCCGGAGAAAATGCTACTTATTCATATCATATCATATCATATATATCTGCACGCGGATTTAAAGTCTGCATATGCACTAAATATTGAGTTTGCGACAGTGGTGATGGAGAAGTAAAAGTCGGCATTCAAAAAATCTTACTCAATAAAAGTAGGTATTAGTAGGAACATGTACTCACAGTAAATACACAGTGCGCAGCCGCAATGGCCTCGGTGGTTGTTAACGTTCATTATGCATGTAGATTATTAGCTTTGCTGCAGTAACATAAGATGCAGTTAATGGCTGGCTACAGCTACTTTTATTTTTTTATAATGTTGGGTGATTTAATTCACTGTATAACAATGTATTATATGCTAACTACGGGTGCCAAATAAATGTGGTGAAGTGCAATATATCGCTTTGAATTGTTGTGGAGATGAAGAATAAAGCAGCATAGATTTAAAACACTCACATAAAAGTACAAGTAACTCCGAATTGTACTTAAATACAGTACTCCAGTAAATGTACTTTATCTGTGGCTACTTTGTGGCACTGGATGCTTCTTCCACCTCTGGTTGCATATGTATAATAATATAAAGTAAAAATACATCATTACAAGCTAGCCATGCCTTCAATTAAAGTATTCAGTATCGGTTAAATATAATTATTGCAGTAAACCTGCTCTACGCCTGTAGTGGACTTGTCATGCCCTCAAGACACATATTTTGAAAGTCCTTCATGGCATTCCTGAAACAGAGTTCCCTCCGCTCAACGTTTTTCTTAATAATTAAAAAGGTAAATAAATGTGTTTATGGAAAGCTTGTGGTCATTAAAAGACTGAGATTCCTTTATTTTGGTAGAAAATAGAACTGCTGTTGCAGACTTCATTAAAAGAGCTTTACACAGTAAACTTGAGCATTAAGTGCCCTCTACTGGTGTCAGAAGGAGCATTACACCAAAGACTTCTCCACGCAGTGGATACAAAGGACCAACTCAAGCATCAAGTCAAAATAGAAATGAACTGTCCTTTGTTGCTGTCCCATCAGAGACATGTCACACATAAGTATAAGTCACACACAGAAATACACGGTAAAGTACTCGTCAGGACCGAAGTCAGGAGCCGTGTGGAGGACTGTGTGTTTGTGTGCATTAATGTCACTGGTGTAAAGAGCACACATTAACACTCAGAGACAGCTGTTGCCAATTAAAAGCTGAACCCTGAATGGAATTGGCCAGGAGCTGTTCTCAAATGCGCACCAAAATAGGCTAAAAGGGAGATGAACAGAATGGGCTTATCAAGCTCGTTCGTATGTTATGAACGTACCACTTGTGAGATTCTATTTTTACAATCTAATTAGATTAAGTTTCTTCCAGACTTGTTTGAATGATATATAAAAACATCATGCTTTGAATGAAAATTTGTGTCTGATGTGTTTTTTTTCCACAGAAAAATAGTTCAAATTCTTAAAATGACCGCTACTCCTTCTGCCTTACTGAGAAATCCAGAATCTAAATTGGAACATTTTGGTCACCTAAAAATGTATTATTCAGCATTCGGTTGTACTTCGCTCCACCCTCTCGTGTCCTTTCTGGGTCCAAAAAGCAAAGTTGGCGAAAGCCAAAAACCAGACGGCCAAAATGCTGAACTCGAGGCTTCAGAACCGTAGTCCACAAACCAACGGGTGACGCCGCGGTGACTACTTCCACTTATATACCGTCTGTGATGTAAACTGAAGCTTTTCACATAACACTTGTTTAGGTCGCATTTGTGCCATGATTGCTATCCAAACTAGTGATGTCACACACGTTTTAAAACTCAAATTTAAGGTGAGCCCATTCAGGAGATGAATGTGAAAACAGCCTAACATCAAACAAACATCATTCTGCACAGTGAAGCTCAAAAGTCCAAGTATAGTAGCAACAAGCAACGTAGTTTTGAACGGAGGGGGACTTTAAATTCAGCTGCACACTGTGTAATAACTGTAATAACTGTGTAATTAAAAGTAAACAAACAAAATGTTATTAGCTAGGTGGACAGAAACTGTAACATGAGGGATAAATGAGGAAGGCATGTGCAAAATGCAGACTCGGCCAAGACATGAAGAGTTGAAGCCATATGCAATATTTAATTTTAATTTGGAGCGTCTTTGTTGAAACAACATTTAAGACCGACATATAGAAACAACACGCTTCATCTCAAACAAATCCCAAAGTAAACAGGAGTCCTCAGAGCAAACATGTGTTCCTGTGCCCTGTAGACTCTTCATGAATACACAACAGAGATCATTGCTGGTCTCCGACTGTGAATGCACACTCGAAGCATCTCCCTGACCACAGCGGTTTGATTTAGGGACTCCTCCCTTGCCTCCCGTCAGCAGAAAAGCGCTGGAAAAATTGTGTGAAACGCATTTAGTCAAAACTGTTTCAACCCATTATTATAGGTCCCAAAACCAATGTACCATTCAGCGAAATGTTAAGGATACTTCAGCTTCTTCGAGTGCAGGCCCAGTCCTCTGTGACTCACTAACACCATCTTTCAGTGTTTTGTGTTTGTTTGGAGGTTAGAGTCTATTAAAGTAGCAGTACATTGCCCTAGAATCTAAATTAATGGTAAAAACAACATAATTAATACAAAAGTTTATTTTTATGTGGCTTTCAGATAAGCTTTAGTGATAAAACAACTGATCTGGGATCCATGCTGGGGAAGGGAGCCGAGTAAACTATAGAAGCAAACAACCGAATACAGACATTAAAGTCAGGCTTATCAAACCGCTTTATGTCACTACCCACAGACAACTTGATCCATCTGGGACAGTCCTTCATGTCGTTAAGTTCAGGAGAGGTCTGCAAGCTCAAGTCAAATCTGATTGACTCCCTGTTTGGTTGCTGTGCTTGCAGTCTGTACACATTATTAGATTCAGCCATGAGGTATGATGGAGAAGATGTCGGAAGACTCCAACGCTGACCGGCCCCGTGTGTTTACATGAAGAGTGTCTGCAGCGCACTGCTCCTCGTCAACTGGAGCTGCAGCTGTGCGAAACAGCTGTGACAATGAGCGGCAGATCAGCCAAGGAATATAAAATGCTTCTGCTCTCGGTCTACGCCCTTGGACTTTGATGCAGATATATTGGAAGAAGACGCATTACTATTCCCTCTCTTCCTTTCATTTAACTCTTATATGGGTCATATCTTACATGGATTCACCAAATAACTCAACAAAATCCCATGTTGGTAAATAGAGCAGTGCAGCAACTTAAAATATGCATCAGCAAAGGATTCACCGAGCATGAGAGTACAACATGAAGATTTTGTTGATTATCTACTCTTTAAAAATTGACGGGGACTATGTGTCACACACCAAGAAAGTTAATCTAGAAAAGTAGCCAATTATTACAACACAGAAAGACATGATTGTGTCATTAAACGCAGAGCCACAATCTAATGTATGTGTGTGTGTGTGTGTCCTTCGTCTATCTCGAAAACCATTTATTCGATCTAAGTCACACATGGTGGGTTCATTGCTCAGGACCCAAGGGAGTGCTCTGTCGATGTTGGTCAATTTGGACAAGCGAAGTGCTCAATATTAATAACATTTTAATAAACAAGCGATCGTCGCTCTGTGCAGCAGCAGGGGCGGGGCTTGCTTGGGTGTTGTCTGCTTCGGGCCGCGCCTTATTGACTGCAGTTCACTTTAGCTGCTGGATGCTGGGTATACTAAGAATGTTTGAACATTTGGAGAGGAGCTTAAAGGTGTCTTGTACAGCCTGTGTAGAGCGTGTGTGTAAAAAAAGCACTAAATGGGCCCCAGCTAATAATGTGAGAGGCTCACCTTCATGACCACATCATTGGTAGTTCCTCACATATACAGTCCAGTGTCTCGACCAATCAGGAGCCCAAAGGGGTGCCACTCCAAGACACGTAGCCTGTGTTTGTCACATGGTCAAAGAGGCATTGGGAAGACAGGCTAGATAGCAAGGCACATCTATATATAGCTGGGACTGGGCCATTAACCAAAATAAACACAGCTGAGTTGAGTTATTTTGTGATGTGCTGATCTGGGACATGCTGTTCGGCCACATCGGCCACAGTACCAGGGAAGTGACTCCAGTACATTAGGTCTTATAACTCATCTGGATCTCAACTTGAAGGTCAGAGAGAGAGAAAGAGAGCTCTCGGAGGGTTTTATTATGCGTCAGTGGATGGAATACACTTTATTACTGCAGCCTCCCTGCACACAAAAACTAATATTTAATCAAAGGGGTACTCCAGTGATTTAGAGGGAAGGGCATGGGGGACTTACAAGAGAACCATAGAAATGAAAAGAATGGTGCAAATCAATGCTGCAGTTTTAACAAAATAGAGCTAATCCTCTGAGATTTGTCTTTTTCCTTTGATTGGGCAATAAACAAGCCTGTGTTGTACTTATCATGCTCTCAATACACACATCACAGAAGACACAAAGTCCTTTCTGGCATTCCTGAAACATAGTTCCACTCCACTCAACGCATTACTTAATAAATGATAGGCAATTCATGTTTTATGGAAATGGTAAGTGCTGTTGCAGACTTTATTAAAAGATTTCTCAGGAGCTCAGTGCTGATACCAGCGACAGACTTCTGGACTCTCTCTCTCAAACTAAATACAGTAAACTTCAGCATTAAGTGCCCTCTACTGGAGTTAGAAGAGGCATTACACTGGAGAATCAAATGACTTCTCCATACAGTGGATACAATGGACCAACTTAAGCATCAGGTAAAAAATAAAAACACAATAATCTTTATAATATAATAAAATATTCGTCCTTTTTGTTATAGATTTGTGGTCTCCAAGCTTAAGCCAAGATGATGACGCTCCAGGTGGTGCAACAGCTATTATTACAAATGGCTCACTTTATTGCATTCATTCTGATTTTCTCTAAGTGAATGGCTCTTATAGAGTTTCAGATTTGGTTTCAGACGCTGAAGCAGAAGAAATGATTCTTACTTTGTTTCAAGTTGGTCTTGACTTCCACAATAAAGGTGAGTGCTTGCTTACTCCAGCTTAATGATGAGGACACTGCTTCACAAAGGCACAAAAGTATCCATTTTAAAGTTTGGATAAACAGATATACAGAAAAAGAAATACATCATTTGGGATTAATTAAACAAAGCAGAATTAACAGATACTATGTATTATTGTGCTGCAATACAGATCTAGCAATCTGCTTCTACAACAGATCTTGTCCTTCTGTCAGTTGTAAGTGCATGAAAAATAAATGGTGCTTACCTGAATACTCTCACGTTGTGTTCTGCCTCGAGGCTTTGGTCTTATTTACTCCCTCTCGGGTGTTGTGACAAAAGCAGGAATGCATTGCTTGGAAAATGAACGTGACCGTTACCAAAAGGTGAATTAAACGCATTCCTAGTTCACGTGGACTGCGAGTAGTACTGAGTTACCGTAGAGGAAAGTCAGAAACAAAATGTATTATCAACATTGGAGAGTATATTTAAGAAACAAAGATCACAATGATGAGCAACAAATCCCAGTGTTCATGTTAAAAAGAGAGAGAGAGCACTTTTAGGGGGGCAAGCCAAATGTGCTCATTAGTCTGAGTTTGTTGAATAAAAAGAGGTCCAAAAGTACTTTTTAACAAAATGTTATAAGCATTTGCCTGCAGTGTGGTATGCTGGTTTCCTATGCTGGCCGAAATACTGACAGCAGTTGTTTGGATAGGATTCTAAAATAGACACACCTAAAAAAAGTTTATTTAAATAACTATTTCTAGCTTTAAAGTGTCAGAGGGCTAATACAACTTTTAATCAATGAAGTGGCCACCTGGTGATATTATTTAGGCTACTTACTATAACAAATATATATATATATACTTTGATATTTTGGTCAGGTTTCCTTATGCCAAAATATATAATTTATTTAATGTAAGCTAACTATAGACTGTATACAAAGACCAACTTTAAAGACAGCTATGACATTAATGCTCATACATACCATAGCACTGATAGGAGACACGTCAACAGGTGTGTAACACAGCAGCACGTTAAATGAGTTTGCGTGGCTCTGAGCATTCTCAACCCACAAACAGAAGATAATTAACTATATACCATGTCGGTCAGTCCATGTCCTAAAATGTTCGTTTGTGAAAAAATAAAACTATGTCTTGTTCGTGTAGAAATATAAGAAATTTGTTTTAAAACAAAGGAAGTGGTGCACGCCTGAACGAGCCACTTCCTTGTTTACATCGCCGTCTGCTGTGATTGGTCCACGAATGAGAGCGCGCGGACGAAAATAAATCAGGGTACGTTTGATTCAGTTTACTTTGCGCCGCGGACACTTGCCTAGTGTGCCACATTCTTTCACACAAAGAGTTAGCAGTAAGAAAACGTAATCGAAGTTTTTGTCTGTTGCTACACTAGTGAATACATGTACAGTATATGTTTGTACCTACTTTGCCCAGCAACCTATTTCGTATGTTTTGTTATTTGCTGAGAAGCCATTCTGAATTACTCATTCAATTCTTGCAGCCAATAAAATAATCACAGTGGCTACGTGGGTACTACTATTTCTTCAACCAAATATCTAGTAAAAATGTGTGACAAACGTGTCAATTGCTGACGACATGCAGCCATACATCAGTGGTTGCTGCAGTCATCTCCATGCCAGCTTTGACTACGAATCCTTCTTAAACTTTCCTTTCTACAGCAAGTAGCAGAGGGCCTTTGCTGACAGCAAGCGCACGTTGAACTTTAGCCAGTATATTAACAACGTGCTGCCTGACAGCTACAAGAGACCATACCTGATAAAGATCAATGACTGTTACTTCAGCTGCATTCATCCACATTGGGCCTGTCTGGGAAGAGGTGGTGCAGAAGATGGAGACTCTGTAAATCATCCAGAATTATTCATACTTGCCCTTTATGTTAGTTGAAAAGGTTAGTGTGTGTGTGTGTGTGTGTGTGTGTGTGTGTGTGTGTGTGTGTGTTTGTGAATATCTTGTCTTGGAAATGAAGGATGGGTCACCTGCAGATGGCACCCCATTCATACTTTAAGTCATTAACGGTAAAATGAAGTGTTTCCATGATGCTGTAGCAAAAGAGGCAGTTTGTAGAAGACCCTCTCCCTCTTGGTGGGTGTAAATATCCGTCCGTCTTGTTAGTAGTAATGCAGATAAACATTGTATAGGCAGTATCTTACATGAAGGATGATTAAAACATTGCATTTGGAAGTTGTACACACATCACAGGTGTAAGGCTCTGCACACTAACTCAAACCCATAAAATTGTTTAAAAGTAGAGAACGTTTCATTCCCTGCTGGACATTTGTCAGGTCATTATGCGTAAAAAAAGAAACTGGGCTTGGGTTAGTTAAACTTTTCACCCCACAGTCAAACAACTTAATTTGCTTAGCTATCATTTCTCAAACAGATGTGCATTTATGTTCATGCGAGTTGACGCACTAATGCACAGTCTGGTTCTGACTGTGATAGCAATATTTAAACATTACTAATGCAACACATATACCATTTTTATTTATTTTGAGGGTCACATTTAGCTGGTACAGGTACAGTTCCATCCATCCATTTTCCTCCGCTTATCCGGAGGCAACAGGCCAAGCAGGCTGACCCAGACTTCCCTCTCACCGGCAACATGTTCCAGCTCATTCTGGGGGATCCCGAGGCGTTCCCAGGCCAGCTGGGAGATGTAATCTCTCCAGCGTGTTCTGGGTCTTCCCCGGGGTCTCTTCCCAGTTGGACGTGCCTGGAAAACCTCCAGTGGGAGGCGTCCAGGAGGCATCCTAATTAGATGCCCGAACCACCTCAGCTGACTCCTTTCGACGCGAAGGAGTAGCGGCTCTACTCCAAGCTCCCTCCTGATGACCGAGCTCCTTACCCTATCTCTAAGGCTGAGCCCGGCCACCCTACGGAGGAAGCTCATTTCGGCCGCTTGTAGCCGCGACCTTGTCCTTTCGGTCACGACCCAGAGTTCGTGACCATAGGTGAGGGTAGGAACGTAGACCGAGTGGTAAATTGAGAGCTTTGCCTTCCGGCTCAGCTCCCTCTTCACCAAGACGGTCCGGTGCAGTGCCTGCTTTACTGCTGCAGCTGCACCGATCCGTCTGTCGATCTCCCGCTCCATCTTACCCTCACTCGTGAACAAGACCCCGAGATACTTGAACTCCTTCGCTTGAGGTAGGCACTCCGTCCCCACCTGGAGCGAGCAATCCACCGGTACAGTTATACATATCAAAACAACTGTCAGATCTGCTGTGTTATTTGTGAATGGTTGCACTATAGATAGATATATGCTTTTTATATGTAGCAAACATTACAAGCATTTCAAGTTGTGAATGTTTTCAGAATGGCATAGTATGATATAAAATGATGTGACGTGGCACTTGAAAGTAAAGTCAAACTTAGTGTGCGCTTAATTCAGTAATTTCTTTTATCAACATGATCTATAAAAATAGAATTCATATAATTGTGTTGGTACTGTGAGTTGTACATGACATAATCATGTCATTTATAGGACCTGAGAGTATTTTTTTTTAAAGAGTATGTACGTGAAAGATTAAGAGAATATAATGCTTTTTACAAGTTGGTGTACATGATGTCTGCTACAGTAAAGACTTTTAATTGGTCGTCAACAGTTGCAATAAAAAAAAATATGATTACAATGATAAATTCAGCAGGACAACCTGCTCATTTGGCGTTGGTACCTGTATATTCATTATTAACAAGCTACCTGTTCCGTTCTGTGATGTCTTTACTGATCAGAAGTATTTCACTTTTGGGAGGACGCACAGCATTTCAAAAAGGAGGTTGGCACCAGTCAGTGCAGTGTTCCCTGTTGAGAAAACCACTGTGATTAATGGTCATACTAATAAAATACACCAATTTGATGAGAAATTTAAAAAAGAAGTACCTGTGGTGTCGTAGGGGGGAGACACCTCCACAAGATCACATCCAACAAGGTTTAAACCACGGCAGCCCCGAATAATCTCAACTCCCTAAATCCAACCAAGATAACAAAAATGTATCAGTATTCATACAGCCGAGAAGATAAATAGGCGCAGAAAATTCACTTGGGTTAAAAACAGAACTTCCTACATGTAAATGGGAGTTACAGTACTTGTTTTGAACTCCTGGAGTAAATCATAATATGACAAGGTTGCGTCATCAGATCATGAAAGATAGTTCAGAGGGATTAAAGTCTGTTTCACCATGGTTACCTGTATGGGAGTAAGCCCTGCTATCTCTGGTGTGCCTGTTCCCGGGGCAAAGCCCGGGTCAAGAGCATCGATGTCGAAACTGAGGTAAACTGGACCGCTGCCCATCTGAGCCCTGACCTCAGCCATCAGAGGTGCAAGAGATTTGAACCAACACTCTTCCACTTGGACCACACGGAAACCCTGCACAGAATGCAAATCAGGGTTTTTTTGTTCAACGACAATCGTTCTTTTTTTACATAGATACAGAACATTATTACAAAAACTATTCAGACATTCAGTCATGTCACAGTAGGAAAAACACAGGTTAATTTTGCTGCCTAGTATTGTTTATGCTAGCTCACTAGTTTACATGCACATAATATTACACTATTATATTCAAAAATTACAATATTACAAATTTGACATGGGTCATGTAGGAAGACACTGTAAACTGAATATTCCCTTAAGATATTTCGAAACAGGCTTTACTCCAAATGGAGCATTTTCCGATTAAGACTTGTGAGATATGCCGATAGTGTTCAGGTTTTAGAAGCATTGTTTGGACATGTATACAGCGCATTCAGAATCTGCGTCTCACCTGGGGTTTTTAAAAGGCAGTTTGCAACACACGGCCACATGGCCTCTTTAGGGCAGCTGGTTGTACAAGACAAGTCAAAATCCTATCATATATAATAAACATGAAAAACTTGAAAAACAGATGCAGAAAAAAATAATAATTTAAGAACAAGATTTTCACACTAATGCAGCACATTAATCTAGAGCTACAAGCTTCGTCGATTCATCAATTACGTGATCGAAAGCAAATTAATCGACAACTATTTTGATAAACAATTCATCAATTCAGTCACTTTTCAAGCAAAAATGGCAAAAAGTTGCTTGTTCCCAGATGTGTTTTTATCGGTAATATTTTAGTAAATGTAATATCTTGGGTTTGGGACTGTTTTTTTTTTTGTTTTTTTTTTGTTTTTTTTTTACAATCAGCAAAGCAATCACTTGTTACAGCCCTGTATTATTCTAATCAGTACTCTCCAGACGGAACCTGTATATTATGAGATTCTTTTTTTTTTTACCAAGGTGCTTCATGTATTATGTACCATACCAGTGATGACACATAATGGCATTGATAAACTGCTTACTATTACTTTGTCTATGAATGCTGGCCTTCGTCTAAGGCATTGCCTTATGTTTTTTGCAAGACATCCAGTATTCTAGCAAAGGTACCTGTGCCCGGCTCCATTCATATGAATCTGCAGAGTAGCCTGAACCACGCAGGCCGATCTGGACCACTCTCTTGCAGTCCAGTAGCCCTTCCTCCACGCAACGTCTGAACGGAGTCCCGTGTCCAATCTTCTCCCCCAAGACCACATCACTGGTGTCAGCATGAGCATCCACATGGACCAGACCCACTGGGCCATGCCTGACAAATGATTACAGACCAGACTCAATGAGGCCAGGAGAACATCGTGTGTGAAATGGTCAAGAGGTAGTTAATGTCAAGAGTTCGGATTTCAATTTGGTCTTAGCTTTGTTCAAAATGTTTTGATGGGTATATTCCATGTTAAAAACTGTTACTTTACAGGAAAACAAACAAACCTGTGTTTTTAAAGTAATTGAACACTGCATCGTCAAAGTTGGTATTGTGTCTTTATATATGGTCAGATAATTGCACGTGTCATTATTATTCATATTTGACCAAAATCAAAATGAAATGGAGTTACAAACAATCGATCAATACCAAAAATGCCACATCTTTATTGGTTCCAGCTTCTTAAATGTGAGGATTTACTGCTTTTTAGAATTATTTTTCTAATCATTTTAGATTGAATATCTTTGGGTTTTGGACTGTTGTTGGTCAATCATCTCAAGATCTCACCTTGAGTTCTCAGGACTTTTTTCACTATTATTTTTCTTTTCATAGACTAAAAGATTAAACAGATTAATTGACAATAAAAATAATTTTTAGTTGCTGTCTTTTAAAACATTGTGTTCACAATGAAAACATCATCTTCAAACTTGTCCAGGCAGTGTAATGGTAATCTGATTAAATATATCATGTGAAACAAAGCCTACTTACCGCTCAGCAACAGCTTGTAGGATTGGATATGCGATTGTGTGATCGCCACCTGCAGACACCAACAACAGAATGAACTGCAGTTTATGGGGATATTTAAATGGCTACATTGCAGAGCTTGCTTTAATTAATCTAAAATATTTACTGAGCCATTACTGACTATCTGTCTCGACTGTGAAAACACTACACGTTCTTCTTGTTCCTCTTGGTTCTCTAGTTCCTCTAGCCACTCTCACCCATAGTCAGAGGAATACAGCCAGTAGCCAGGATCTTTCTGTAGTGGTCCCTGATGCGTTTGCAGGTGTCCTTAAGGTCATACACATTCACATTGACGTCCCCAATATCAGCCACCATGAGCGACTCGTAAGGTGCTGCCCTGGTGCCACTGTTGTAAGATCTCAACAATGCAGATTCCACTCTGATCTGCCTCGGACCAAACCTGCAGCGGTGGAGGGAAGATCTGGTTTAATGTCAATGCTGTGATGCAAACTGGATTGTTAAGGACGGTTATTATACGAGATAGATTTGAGTTATGTCCACCTCAGTGGATACCAAAAGTACATGCAATACACATCAACACAAAACACCATTAAAACACACAAATACAGTATACAATGATGTAATTGGGCAGGTAGCAGCAGGTTGTATAAATAATAAAAGAGAGCACATCTTACAAAATAACAAGTGTCCTCTGCTGTCATTCTGTGTTCAAAATATGTACCCAGGTGAAGTGAAGTCGTCTTAATTAAGTATAATTAGTCATTGTTAGCCATGTACTATAAAAGTGTGCTATTTTTGATGTACTAACAAGGTTCATCATAAGTGCTACTAAAACTCAAAACACAACCAAATGAACTTGACTGTACTATTTGGAGACACCATTAAGATTTACTTAAATATACTTAAAGCTACGAAGGAACTTTCATTTTGTGTTGATTCTGGTGCACCCTGTGAACGAAAGTGGTAGTTTTCCAAGCACCAGAGTCCCTCTGGAAAAGCTCTCATTTTACTGCAGCAGGGTCTGACAGTCTGCCCCCGGTGACCTTTGGGAGCCTAAATCAAAGGCCAGACGGGAGCAGCTCAAACTCTGAGTGTAGTGGCTGTGAGGTACATCTGCAGTCATGTGTTGAACCTTTCTGTGTACTGCTCTGTCCAATGTATCGTAAAGTTGTTTCTGTGACTTGCCAATCACCTTCTCTGCCATTCTAACAATCTTGGAGAGCTTGTTTTCGCTCTTTATGTGCTGTACCAAGCTGGTATGTTAATGATAAAATGTATTCAACAAAGCTTCTGTATTCCATTTCAAGTATGTGTTGGCTAATGCCAAAGCTCTGAGTGTCAAGCGTGACCCCAAGTCCTTATCTAGTCTTATCTGCTCTGAGTATGTCCAGACACATGGTAACTTGAGTGTTCTACCAATAAGTGACCTTTGGGTTGAGAGAGCAGTTCCTGAAAGAAGTTTATTATTGTTGTATTAAACTCTCGGTGGACTTCCGCTACACCAGCTTGACAAGAACGAGCTCTCTGAGAAGACCCCGTTCATTAAAACAGGGTGGTCAGTTAGACCCCGTTTGTTATTAACAAAGTACATTTACTCTAATACAATACTTAAGTACAGTTTTCAAGGTAATTTCGTTTTTTTTTTAACAGGCCTATTTCAATTTTAAGACACTTCTTCAGCACTTTATTTGACAAGGGAATTGTGTACTTACCAAACTACATTCATCTGACAGCAACATGTGTAGCAATTTGTCTCTGATTTGGATATTGCACAACTCATTGCAGTTTATATAAGAACGTTTTTTGTTTACCTCACTGTACAACCATACAATGGAACACTGATACTGTATAATGTCTATGTTATACTAACGCCAAAAAACATTAGTAGCTGCAACCTCTGATCATGCAGACAAGTTATGTCAGTCATTACTACCCACACCCAAGCGCTTCTAAAGTGTTTGCACCATCTTGGCGTGAGCTACAGAGACATGTTGAATGCAAGATTGTAAAAAAATCATTTGACATCTGAATGCACAGCTCTCTGATTGATGCAATTTGCTGATTTGTTTTAAATCTGTCATATGCTTTATGTGAAATGTTTGTTATTTTTTAACTTTCTAATAAACGAAATGGTCCAACTACTTATCGGCTAATTATAGCCAAGAGCAACAGGCTGCTGGAGAGAAAGAACCCTCCCCCACCTTGCTCCGGGTCGGTTGGACGTCCCGGTATCTATTGGGACCCCGATAAACGCCGCATCGAGCCCGTCCGCTGTCTCCTGGTGCGGTAACTTGGCCATGGTGGGGATCCCCGACACCCGTGCAACAAACTCGGCGCTCGGTGGCACATTGTAACGTTTCCCCGAGCACTCCCTGTTGGGATTTATGCACAGAGCCAAAGTCTGACGTGGCCGTAGGGAGTAGAAGTCCGCTGCAGTCCCATTGTGAGCAACAGCGCGAGTTACATTGAGGTTTCTCCAAAACGAACGCATCGCTGTGAGTTATGAGTGTGATGTGGAGCTGTGTGAGTTGTGTGATGACGGGACTTCTGCTGCTGACTTAAGTGTTTCCTAGCTCGGAACATTCTGTATTAGCCGTACAGGAGATGACTAAAAGTACACCCCGATGGTATTAAATGTCTACTTAAAATGACCATACGCTGCTGTGTTGATTGTACCATCTTTGATCATCACATAAATGCTACATGTGTCACATCACCTCGGGAGAGATATACATTTTAGCTACTTTTCGCGTCGTTCATTCATCTGCTCGTGGTTTTCAAAATTACGAAATGGTTGTGTGCGTGAAGGCAGCATGAGTTCATCGATAGGCTGAAATGTCACGGAGCTGTGGGAGTGGCAGCATGTGTAAAAGTAACTCATTTAGCTACGAGTTACTGACTGAAAAACGGTAAGGATGGTAAGATTTTTGAGGTTTGAGAATTTGAGATTTTTTTTGACACGATAAATAATTAAAAAATAATAATAATGAAAGAAGTCAACATTTAGACTTTTGTTTTTGACTAATTTATGCATAATGAACACTCTTGGTAAGTCAACATTAGGATATAGTAAGTGAAAGTTTTGAGTTTCAAAGTAACAATTACAATATAGCAAGTCAAAATTATGAGTTAGCAAATCAGAGTTAGCAAAATTATGATATAGAAATTATAATGAAATCACTGCAGGCCCTTCACAGTTGGACACAGCTTGTGCACACACTTCCCCCATCTGATAGGCACCACAGAACACTGTAACAACTGTTTCTTCCTGCAGGCCATCACTGATGAACAGTGAACATCAGTCCACAGTGCCCAGACAAATGTGCAGTAACCCCATAAGGCCAAGCAATGCTAGTAGATTATAAATTCATAGTTTATATATACACTACTGTTTAACATGTTAGTTTTACATGTTTGTTATTTTGGTAATAACGTTGCCTTGTGTTTATATGTAAATATTAGAATTTGACTGTGAATTCACAGCAAATTACTGGCTATAGTTGCTATATTTTCACAGCAAGGTATTTTATCATTTTCACAGTCAATTATTGTTAATGACAGCTGTTTACTTTGACTTCACAGTAACAATGCCAGTATATTACAGTGATTTAGAAGTATGTTGCTATAGAATTACTGTAATTAACTGTAACTTCACAATAAATGTCTACCAGATTACTGTAAATAAATCGGTATGCTACTGTAGAATTGCTGTACTTAACTGTAACTTCACTTTATGTGCAGGTTGCAGTGATTTTTCTGGATGCTGCTGTAGAATTCATGTGTAAACTGTACAATGTAAAATATTTGACTGTACATTTACAGTAAATTACTGGTCAGTAGCCAGTACTGTGACATAAATAGCTGCTATTAAGTCACAACCTCAATTTAAAAAAAGCACAATATTGATGCTCAAGAATTGTGTAGGGCTATTTTTATTGGCTCCACATTCAAGACAATGTGACGCATTAGCTGAGTGTATTCAACATCATGGCCTTTTATTAAAAACGTTCAGCAAAATGTAGACAGTCGTTAAGTGTATCCTATTAGATAACATATACATGAAATATTCTAGTTCTCCTATTTTTGAATCTATTGGACGTGTAGCCCGCTGGACCAAATCATCACCACAAAGCCGTATCTCAACCAAAGTGTGGTTGTGGACGTGAAACGTGGACGTGTTACTGCGGCAGAAGGAGAAGGTTCACATGCGCACTTCACCTGTCGTCCTCCAGAGGCAGAGTGTGCGTCAGCATCAGCAGATCCGCTTCAGACACCGCGCAGCTCAGACGCAAACACTCCTCAGACTTGTCTCATTACATTGCATAATAGCGACAAGCCATCATGGTAAGTGCGATTTTAAATATCATTTCTAACATTTTTATTCCCAGATGTATTGTTTATCGATTGTAGTCTAAACTACATCAAAATGGATGGGGAGAAGAATAGTTCGTCTATACGAGATTTATCCAAATGTACCTTTTGATGTCCCGACATATTCTGCAGCCCACAATGACTATAAATCGTTTCATTGTCCATAATCCTGCTATATGACAAAACAAAAACAAAAAACGAGGGTTTCACGTGTGCATTCCTGCACGACAAAACGCCCAATACAAATAACCCGTCTGAATCTTCTCAGATAGCTTTGGTTTCACACTAACGTACCAGTTTGTGCAGTTTTTATATCAGAGCTTTTATATTAATATATGTTCCATCAATTCACCTGTCCTGTTTCTGAAGATTATTTCCTGTGCACCGATAAATCCCGTTGGCTGTCTTTGTGCGTCACATCAAATGAAGCCACCTTTAAAATCTGATCTCTATTTTGTAAATATTCTACAATAAAATAAAATAGAAATGAAAAATGACACGTAAATGTTAGTGGGAATGTGGCTTTTTGAGGAGACAGCTCTGCATCGTGTCTGACCTAGATAATCCTCTCCGCACAGTAATCCCAGGCCGTCTCGTGTCGCAGCAGAAAATGAATGGGCTCGTGTAAAACATAACAGACTGAACCCCAGTCAGACAAGATATCATAGATAATAGACTCTGGTGTAACAATGAAAGCCTTTCATGCAATGAGGTAAGAATTATTCAAAGCAGTTTGTGCTGATCTGTATATAGCGTCCATTTAAAGGTCCATTTAAATCTCTCAGAGACAATCCTCCATTTTAATTAGCAGCACTGGTTGTGGTTTCCTTTGTAAGCACTGCAAGATTCAATATTATTTATTATTATAATTTATTTATTAATCCAAATCTTCTTTCTCCCCACTCCAGCGTGAGTGTATCTCCATCCACGTCGGTCAGGCTGGTGTCCAGATTGGCAATGCCTGCTGGGAGCTTTACTGCCTGGAACATGGGATCCAGCCAGACGGACAAATGCCCAGTGACAAAGCTATCGGAGGAGGAGACGACTCCTTCAACACCTTCTTCAGTGAGACCGGAGCTGGAAAGCACGTCCCCAGGGCTGTTTTTGTGGATCTGGAGCCCACCGTCATCGGTAAACACTCACGAAATATAGAAAACACAGTTGTGTCATGAGTTAATTTAGCCAATCCCTCAATTCATTTCTGATTGGATCTGTCTCCTTAGATGAGGTGCGCACTGGTACCTACCGCCAGCTGTTCCACCCTGAGCAGCTGATCACTGGTAAGGAGGATGCTGCCAACAATTACGCCCGTGGACACTACACCATCGGCAAAGAGATCATCGACATAGTGCTGGACAGGGTCCGCAAACTGGTGGGTAACATAGGAGGGATTAATTCCAGATTTTATTTTTTGTTAAAATATCAAATGAAATGATATAGCTGTATCTCGAGTCAAATCACTGTCTCTCCCTCTCTGTCCTCAGTCGGACCAGTGCACCGGCCTTCAGGGCTTCCTGGTTTTCCACAGCTTCGGAGGTGGCACCGGCTCTGGTTTCACCTCTCTGCTGATGGAGCGTCTGTCTGTCGACTACGGCAAGAAGTCCAAGCTGGAGTTCTCCATCTACCCAGCTCCCCAGGTGTCCACCGCTGTGGTAGAGCCGTACAACGCCATCCTGACCACCCACACCACCCTGGAGCATTCCGACTGTGCCTTCATGGTAGATAACGAGGCCATCTACGATATCTGCCGTAGAAACCTCGATATCGAGCGTCCCTCTTACACCAACCTGAACAGGTTAATCAGTCAGATTGTGTCCTCCATCACTGCTTCCCTTCGTTTCGACGGCGCCCTCAATGTTGATCTGACCGAGTTCCAGACCAACTTGGTGCCATATCCCCGTATCCACTTCCCTCTGGCCACCTATGCCCCCGTCATCTCTGCTGAGAAAGCTTACCATGAGCAGCTCTCAGTGTCAGAAATCACCAACTCCTGCTTTGAACCAGCCAATCAATTGGTAAAATGCGACCCTCGCCACGGCAAATACATGGCTTGTTGCCTTTTGTATCGTGGTGATGTGGTGCCCAAAGATGTTAATGCTGCCATTGCCACCATCAAAACCAAGCGCTCCATCCAGTTTGTGGACTGGTGCCCCACTGGTTTCAAGGTTGGCATCAACTACCAGCCCCCCACTGTAGTTCCTGGTGGAGACCTGGCCAAGGTCCAGAGGGCCGTGTGCATGCTGAGCAACACCACTGCTATTGCAGAGGCCTGGGCTCGGCTTGACCACAAGTTTGACCTGATGTACGCTAAGCGTGCCTTTGTGCACTGGTATGTGGGAGAGGGTATGGAGGAGGGAGAGTTCTCTGAGGCCAGAGAGGACATGGCAGCTCTGGAGAAGGATTATGAGGAGGTTGGAGTCGACTCTATTGAGGGTGAGGGAGAGGAAGAGGGAGAGGAATACTAAAAGGAACATAAAAGCACCAGTTAAACTCGAAACAAATGTCTTAATTTGTTCTTAAGCACATTCCAAACAGTGTCTATTGTCTATTCATTACCAGCTTGCATATGTTCAGAGTCAGTCATTAAAATGTCAGTTTGGCTCTGTCCTAAATAAAGTTTCTGTAAAGATAAGTTGTTTTGTGTTATTTATTAAACCTTCTTTTTACTTAATATTTTTGTGAATACTGACGAGAAACGATTAGTTGCAGGTGGTTTGTCCATAATCTTGAAATACTTAATTCTATATCTTCGGATATCACCCGATGTGAAAACTGTACTGTGCAGTAGCTGTGCAGAAAAAACAAACCCCCCCGTAGTAAATTGCATGTCAAGTTTTGCAGTACACAGTGTTTGAGTTCTACTTTTAGTCAAGATGAAGGCCTTTTCAACCCTTTTAAATCACATCCCGTCATTTCGTGCACCTATTTAACACTATAAGCTAAGTAAATTCCAATCATCTTTTTCACCTATAAAGCAATATGACCAGCTGTATGTGTGCCTATGTAGGCTAGTACCAACTGATTTCAACAAATAATATGACATCCATCCATCAATCAATCTGCAACTTTTACTGGCACAGAGCTAGAGACTGGAGAGAGCTAAGATAAAACATTAGCTATCTCACAACAGTATGGTATGATCAAACCTAACTCTCTCCAACGTTACAACCCGCCTGCCTATCCTGAAATACTTAAAGATACGGAAACTAGATACTCTTGATATTACTATTTAATCTCAACATTAAATGTGCTATATTTAGAGTTAAAAACCTGTCAACATATTTGAGCTATTGCTTCCCTTTGCCAGATGACCACTGTCCCCCCCCCCCCCCATCTGTTGCTAGAACATCTTATGTTTTAGCCACCAACCTTTTGAAATTGATAAATGTATGTAAATTCACTTGACTCTCAGAGATGTAAACCTAGAAAGCAATAATTTGCACAAATCCATTCATACGTCTTTTCAGACAGGTACTTTTATTCTGAAACTGCAGAAAAACATCTACGTGTATCTAAAATATTTTTCACCATCTTCAGTAAGAAAACTTACACACCCTGTATATTGTATGCCTGTCATGGTGCCAAATGTGTAGGCTTGCTGTGACTTGTTTTGAGATCTAACAGATCATAGTGAAGTGTGAAGGGTTAAAACATTATTCAAATCATCATTCTTTTTATATATAATTTACTAGAATACAACAAACAAACACCAGTAAACCATAATAATTGCTCTGAGAAAGTGCAAACCACTGGAACATAAATGAAACAAAATCACATCCTTAAAGTCGGCCAATAATCTGCATTATCCATGCCACCTACCATTATTATTAAAATAACTATGTAGTAACATGTTGGGGTGTTCTTTCATGCATTTTAAATAGGAAATTAATAGATTGTTAGGGCCACAGACACCCAACTAGTTTTTAGCTGACAGTTTGATGGACAAACTAGTTGTGTAAGGGCTGCATGTTACCTGTGAATATGTCAAACTTAATGTTGCCCTACACAGTAGGGCCTAAATTATGCACTTTTTACTCTAATTTAAATGATCTGCTTTTACCTTCACCTTCATCAGCCAGAAACCTCAACACAGACAAATTTTAATCAAACACACAGGGAACAATAACCGTAGCTTAGGGTATTTCCCAGCAAATATCTAAAGTGCATTAGAGCTTGTAAAAGAAAATATTCACTCTCATTCACTCCTAAGCTGTGTGTCTGAATGAGTGGGAGTGGATTTATGCAGACAGAATGCAGGTCTGCTGCTGCTCTCGTCCATACAGGAGGAAGCCCACAGCGGTGCGCAGGTCCTCCAGGTCCAGGTTAGACAGGAAGCTCCTCTGAAGCTCCGCCTCCACCATGTTGCCACTGGGTCCACCGCAGCCCTTCAGGAGGACCACAGCAGACTGACACAGCAGCCAATCGGCCAGCTTCCTCATGCCAACGCTGTCGTGGTTGGCCAAGGCCTTCCGTCCCCAGAGGCTAAGATGTAGCATGTTAGCTGCCACACGGGCACTGGGGCGCTGCAGAGTGACAATTAACATACAGTATAAATGTATTGTAGCAGGGCTGTATCTGAATCAGAATACATTTTTATTTGAAACCACTTCTCAGTGGGTGGTGTCCACGCAGTCTGCAGGGGATTTAACTGAGCAGGCTGTGTAATCACCATTCACACCTATACAACCAATGTGTTTATGATTAAATTGTTAACTTACAGTATATATATATATATATATATATATATATATATATATATTACCTTGCTTGGGCTCCTGCTGAGGAGGAATCGGATCACTAACTGCACATCAGCTGAAACGCCAGAGGGCAGAGGAGGAAGCTGCTTCTCCTGGTAGTTCCTGCTCTCCAGTCCCACAGCTCGATAGAATGGGTTAGGCTGGCCGAATATCTCATAGGAGATGGCCCCCACTGCCCAGGCATCCGCCTTGCTGTAGTCAATCACCACACCACACCCTGGAACTGCAGTGGCCACCTTTGGGCAGACGCATCATGATAGGAATTTAATGTGTGGTTATTCAAGAAAAGTAAAATTACGATCAACTGTAATGACTTGTATTATTGTACAAGTGGTTGTTTTTCTTGGTCTGTGAAACTTTTGTCATATGTTTGTTCCTTTTGTATGGTTTCAAAAATATAATAAATGTGTAGGTTCATTCATGATCTTTGGTGGTTAATGGCCTCGCATAGCTTGACAAGCTATGGCTCTCCACCGTACGTCCGTTGCCAAACTGCATGCGCACACTTTTGTGCATCGCCATTGTATACAAACTGTGAAAGGTTCCATCAAGAGCTACTTAAGCCTACCTCGGGGGCCATGAGGGAGGCATTCCCGCCTCTGTTGACCCATATGCTGTTGAATGGCAGCTGTAGATTAGAGTCACTCTGTGACAGGCAGCAGCCAAAGTCAGTAATCACTAAACGAGGGCATCCGTCTGCATAAAAGCAAAATCAATTTAACTGTTTTACATAGAACTGATGGAATCAGATCTCTAATTGATGTCTGGATTGTTCTCTTAATGACTTAATGTCGATCTAACCCGAGTCAAACTCCAACAGCACATTGTCTGATTTGAGATCCCTGTGAGCAACACCCTGTCTGCACAGGTGGTCAACCCCCTCGAGGAGCTGCAGCACCATCAGAGAGCCCTGCCTGCGGCCTGGTGTGGACACTTCCAGGTACTGACGCAGTGTGGACGGGTAGCTACAGCACGGAAGAAGACAGCATATTAGTCCTACTCAACTGCATGCCTCAGGTTTTCTTGTATACACCTCTTAAAGTTGTAATCCTGTAAGATTTTCATGAAATCAAAGCCACTATTTGATACCATGTATGGCCTGCATATTATTAGCAATAGTAAAAATAAATGAAATCATTGTGAGAGGGTGAAAGATGGCAGGTCTTACTTCTTCATGACGAGGAAAAGAGTGCGATTGTTGCCCAAACCAGCAGGGTTAAGCCGGGCTGGCAGCACGGCTGGATACTCTTCTTCAGCACCTGGTAGCAATGGGACGTCCGCTGTGAAAGCCCGGTGCACTCTGATCACATTCGGGTGTGCCAACACTCTCTTGGGCAGGACTCCAAAATGTCTGCATGTAGAGAGATCACAGCAGTTCAGCATTCCTTCCTACACCGTGTTCAGGTCTCCAGGACTAGGAATGACCGACAAAAGCACTGAAAGTGTAACACGTACCCATCCAGAGTGATTTCTTCTTTCTCCAGCTTTAGGGCCAGGGGGCCTGCAGGCACCAGCTCCTGTGACATGGACTTTAATATCGCCTCACTTGACGACCCTGCCTGCAAACAAATGGCATCAAAAATACCTGTCAGCGCTGATTTGTTCCGGTCATCTGTTTGCCTAACACCTAACATTGTGGGGGGGGGGGGGGGGGAAGTGTAGAATATTGTGGAATACCGACCCCAAAGTTCCACATCATCTTGATAGCCATAGGGAAGTTTCTAAGCGAGCAGCATGTCGGAGATCGAGCCGTCTCCTCTTCATCTTCTCCCAGCTGAACCAGGGAGCACTTGCTGTTACTCTCCTGAGGGGCAAACTGAGCCGCAGCCTCGTACACAGCAGCATTGGAGCCTTTCCCAATCTGACTACCGATAATGTAATCCTCCAGTTTATACCCAGAGGTGCATGGCTTGAATGGCCTCTGGAATCTTTTCTTCCTGAACACCGCCTGCAAATGGGGAGAAATATTTTGCAGAAAAACAAGAAGATGCAGAAAGGTAGATGTGTGCACATTCGACCAGTTGAAGTCCAATAAAGTTTTTGGAGCTTTAACACAGAAATATTTCTCAACACATAATAAATATAGATGTTATCAAAAGGCGTTTACAGACTTAACCACATCAACTGGCTATGACTTCAAAAGCATCACACTACTAGTAGTAATAGTAGTACCAGTAATAGTAGTAGTAGTAGAAGCAGTAATAGTAGTAGTAATAGTTCTAGTAGTAGTAGTAGAAGCAGTAGTAGGCAATTAGTGCAAAGCAGGTGAACAACTTTGTGAACAACAATGTATAATTTTTACAATTGTGTTTTGTATATAAAATCTCAATCGGCAAGAAAATAAAGTAAATATGGTTGTTGTCAGTTAAATGTAGTGGATTAGAAGTAGCATAACATGAAAATACCCAAGTAAATTAACGTTACAAGTACTCCAAAACTACTTTAGCACAGTAGTGTTACTAAGAACAACACTTTACGTAGGGACAGCATACCTGGATCTCATCACATGTCGCCGCACTCCTGCTGTCATCTTCAAGCTGTTGTTCGATGAGCCCCACGCCGAGACCGAAAGCCAAAAACACGGCCCTGTTCCGCGGGGACCCGCCGCCAAACCTTCTCCTGAAACCGGCGGACTGAAGCTGGGCGGCCAGGCCCTTCAGAGAGGTGCGGAAATAGCGGTACCGAGACGGCAGGAAAGCCTGAGGCTGAACGGTGCGGGCCGACGGCCCTACACGGTCAGCTCGGAGCTTTGCTGCGAACCGGCCACCCGATTTGAGGAGACCCAGCTGAAAGACCGACCGGCCCAACTCGAGCCCCCGGCTAATAGCGTGTTTCACAGACATAATTCACCCGGAGGGCCAAAAGGCTGTGCTCCGCTTGTGTCAGGCTGTCCTCGGGTACCTCAGGCAAGGACAGCGTTATGGTAAACAAAACAGCTGTTACTGAGCATGCGCGAGAATGTCAGGCGACGAAGATGACGTATTTTTGTAGGCCAATCCGAAAGAAACAATATCCAACACGGAAAACTGCAATTGAGAGGTCATTCAAGTCGCAATTTAAATCGAGTTTGCTGTCTGCTAATTGATTTTTATACCAAACAGACATAATTTGCAATGGCTAGATTATGTAAACACTTATGTGTGCTGTATCTATCAAAAATGGTCAAACATGTATGCATAACTTGGAGTAAAAGAGGTAAGGTACACTTAGACATTAGTACATATTGGTATAGTCAATTGAATAGCTAAGCTGTGATCAGTGTTAATGGCCAGAAGTGTGCAAGTCTGAGCTCTGATTTAGAACAACTAATCTACATAAGCAGCTGAGCCATTGTTTTGGACAACATACCAGTTTTTCTTTTACTTGTTTCCAAAATAAATCATCGGAAGAGTCTATCAGCAATGTTGAAGTATTGTCTACGTCATAAATGCATGGACAGCTTTATGAAATTCAATCGGCAGAAATAATGACTTACTGGTAATGACCGTTCCTTATTCTTTGCCATGAGGGATGCTCCTACTCTGAACTCTGTTCTAAGCTCATTGAACTCTTTTGGCCTTTTAGGGCTCATGATAAAGTATTTTGATCCAGTTGTCTTCTTCATGGCTTTTGTTTAGACATAACATTGTGGATGCAGTATGTGAGAATGTAATTCATTAACTGTTTTGATTCTTGTGATGCCATGCAAGAGATTCATCATATCCTCATAAGAACTCATCTTTATTGTCACTGTGGATGCTTTACTCATTGATTCAGTGCTTGTAGTAACTTTAGAAAAGGACCCAGGACTTTGGTATGTATTGAAAAAAATTCAATGAATTAGGTGTTAATTCAATATTATCAATAATTTTAACCACATTGCCCAACTCTACTGATTAAGCTGCTTTAACATATGTGCTACAACTACTACAATAATGATAATAATAATAATAATAATAATGATGATAAAATAATAACAATGGCTTTATTTCTCTATCTTATTTCTCTATCAGAACAATGGACGAAAAATCAATGAATTGCAAGCATATCAACACATTTCTTGGAAACCTGGAAATATCTAAAAATGACTTATAACCATGGCTCTATATAACATATCCTAACATGAATTGCAATTAAACAATGTGTAATATTGACAATTAGTACGAAACACAGAGAGAGTCATTTGTGACAAAATAAGCCATTAAACATAATGTTGTGAATCAGCTGTTTGATTGTGGCAACTGTTCATTATGTTTTATATTTGATTATCCTTTTGATCCAGTTGATGTAATTCCTCACTTTGGTGTAGACTCCAGGGTAGTATGGGTTTGCGCAGCTGATACCCCAGGAGACAATGCCCTCGAATTTGCCATTGCAAATAAGGGGACCACCAGAGTCACCCTGTGGATCACAAAGACACATTAGCGATGACAAACAAAATAAACTAAAATAGTTACTGAAATAGGATACAAGTAATAATGAAAAAAGGGATCATAGTAGTGACAACATGCACTACACAGCTGTGGTGATATCATGTTACTGAAAGGTTCTTTATACTACAATCAGAGCATTCATATAGCAGCAAACAACTATTGGCAATGTAAAGATATAGTGGAGTAATAGCGTACTCAGCAGAGAATGAAGTCACACGCCATCTGTATGTGTTGTAATATGAGCTTTGTTTATGTAGCATATCATATTTGTCAATTATATTGTGTGTTAGTAATGTGAATCTGCAAAGTAATTAAAGTTGTCAGATAAATGTAGTGAAATAAAAAGTATGTGCCTCAAAGAGTTACACTGAAGTAGAAGGTATAAAGTAACATAAAAATGTAATTGGGTGTGTTTTTGCATCCGGGCTGGTGACACCGCAGCAATTCTGCTATTTACACCGGGCCAAGTTGAATATGCTACTTCATTTAGCAATAGTCAGCTAACAGAAAGGCTTTCTGCAGAAAACTTTAGTAGTCATAGTAATAGTGGCATAAAGAGCGTATATAGAGAGTAGGTTGGGTGACGATTAATGGGTCAAACTCAGGACTTTCATTCAGGAAACTGGGGTTTGTTCAGTGTATTTTTACACTTTACACTGATTTTAATTATTCATCCTTTAAGTGTTCAGTCACAGTTTGCTTATGTTTAGGAAATAAAACTACTTGGTTATGTTTAGGAAAAATATACATAGCCTACAGTAGGCTACATATACATACATTATTAATGTGTGCCCAGGTCAAGTGTAAATAGCATTAACGATGGACACCTGGTTGCTTGTCTTTGTCCTGCTATAGCACTTGGGTGTAAAAGCCACATTGTCTATTCCTCTTTGGTGTAAATAGTATTATTGGATTCTGACTAATAGCATCAAAACTGTGCTTAAGTACAGTACGGTAAATGTACCACGGCTGCACAGGGCATCATTATGCTACATTGTACTGCACTAATTAAACCATGCAACGCAGAAACATACAATACACAGCATGCAGGGGCAATAAAAAGGGAAATATTAATTATTATAATAAAATAATATGTAATATGCAAGAAAACATTATGCAGCATTGTTATTAAGCAACAGTGAAAGCATTTAACACAAGCGCCCAATCCACCGACCATGCAACAGGAAATGTTTTTGTACCTGGCAGGAATCTTTGCCACCCCATCGAGATCCAGCACACAACATGTTTGTAGTGATCATCCCCCAGTAATAATAATGGCATAAAGATATAGGTCTCACGTCCACAGAACGTAGCGCAGGAGAGAGGTAGCTACTGTAAATCTGTGTCACACCCCAGCCGCTGACCGTGCAGACGTCATTGTAACGTAGAGGACGGCTATTAACAACTGGCAAAACAGCTGGCTGGACATTGGCATTCAGCCGTGCTGGTCTATCCAGCTGTAACACAAATTAAAGTTCAGGCTTACATATGCACACCAAGCAATGGCATTATTCATCAATTACGAACACGAGTGAAGAGTGTATGCATGTGTCAAGAGCCCCAATATTTCAGGCTGGCTCTCCTATACTTGCCTTGATGAGCATGATGTCGTTGTCGAATGTCCTGTATTTATAGTTGCTGAAAAATATCTGTAAGACTTCAAAAACCTGTTCAAATCCCTCAGGTTTATTCAGGTTGTGTTCACTCAGCACCACCTTCATCTGACTTGTCCTAATGGCGAAAAACAGACAAAAGGTGATTCAGTGTCGACCCTTTAACTGTAAAATACAGTAAAATGCCAATTTAACTTCTTCACTGTAGCAATGCTTCCCTCATTTTATGGTGTCAGTACTTACGGTCTCCAGCAGTGGGCAGCAGAGACCACCCACTGAGGGTGCACTAAGGTTCCTCCACAGTAGTGTTGTCCAACGCGGGACTGCAAGGATGCCTGGTATTTGATAGAGTAGGGCGTGACCTCCTGTCCCCCAATAATTCTCTGTGCAAAGGTCTCTGAAGACAGTGAGAACAGGTGCCCTGTAACTTATTTTTCTTTACAAAAAATGTCAAATTGATTTCATATTTAATGCTCTGTGCTCTTTATAATCTTAAAGAGAGGTTGGAGAGTCTCAAGGCCCCGTTGGCCGAGTTTTGGTATATCCATTACTCTTGATATAGGATAAATACAATTCCTTTTTTCACCCTGACGTCAGCCAGTGTTCTGTAAATGCCCCTTTCAACGTGGTTCTACATGTTGAGCAGGATTTCATACCTTTTATTACGCACTCAGGTATAAACATTTTGGGATTGAGGAACTTACCTGACACAGAGACTGCCAAAAACAACAGCACAGTTGAGCTTTGCAGCAGAGCCATGTTTTTATTTATCATCTGTAATGCAGAAACATTTTTAGAAGCACATTATACACAGTGTATAAGTGCCAACTAAATTAATTACTTTGACAATCCTGATCTAATCTAATTGTGTTTGTGTGAAATAAAAGAAAAAGAATTGTCGCTAATTATGGTTAGGCTATACACGTACAACTTTGTTGCCTTATTTCCTCTCAGTTGATCCCTCATTAGACTATGTATGACTAAATGAATGATAATGCAATTTAAACATTTATTCCACAAAATAAACTGGTGATAGAGGGTACGGCCCTGAATTATTAAAGATTAGAATCACCTTCTACGTACCTGTGAGCCCAGACACAGCAACCTTCAGAGTATGTCCAACTGGTGAGATCAGTGCTCTCTAGTTGCCTTTTATAGTGTAATTGTATCCATGTTCAAATCTTTTGTTAAAATGATCTTTTCGTCTTGTTTTGTGCCATCTCACGCTGCAACAATGAAAATGACCTACAACATGACAAAGCTAAAGTGTTCTTGTGTATTATGACTGTTTCTAAGCTCTAGTTATCTGCTTGCACCTTGGGATATGAAGATATTTGGGATGGGAACGCCTTTAGGTGGTCATCACCATCACCATATTATGGACAGAATACAGTAAATGTTATAACCATGTTGACGTGATTAGATTTGCTTGTATTAATTAGCTTGATTCTTATGTGTCTGTAGTGGATATAATTATTTTTAATAAAGAATCACAGTGACACAATTAAAATGCATCAATGAACTTAGAAACCTGAATAGCAGTACACTCTGGGTTTTGTAGTTAATTTTATATTCATAAACAAACGTGTCTCATTTACAAATCAACACACAGACATTGATACATGTTGTCATTTGGCTGGGTTAAGGATAGTGTCTACATACAACACCACGTTGCAACTGACCAAAAACAAGGTAAAAAACATCTGTATGAATTACATTTAGAAAATTCAAAGAATATTTCACCTCGGCACTCAGATTACTCTCTGGTAGTACATTCAGTTCTCTCCATTACAATAGGCAAACAATTCACACGCTGTACCGCTATACTACACCCATGTTTGTTAAACACGTTAGTTCTGATTTATCAAACTGTTAGCTACAGATACTGTATGACCATGGCTTCAAAATGCTACATTTAACATAGGACTGGATTAGTGATTTACAAATAGGCTTAATATAATACCAACTAATAATACTAATACTTGTGTATATATATATAACCTCATAGGAATTCCCCTTTGACTAGCCAAATAGATTTGTAACTGAAGACCCTTTCTCCAAGGACAAAATGCATCAGGAAGCCAGCACAGTAATTGGTGCTTTATGAGAAGTAATGACAGTGACACACTGAAAACACGTCAGCGTCACCCCATTCAATACTGTAAACCACGAGTATCTCTATGTCTCCTTGCCAGTGAACATTTTGTCACAGTGTCATAAATTAGTTATTTTTTAAGGGATTTTTCTAGTTGTTGTCTTTTCTAATGTCAGTAATTAAAAACAACACAGACTAACTTCCATCCTCAAGCTCATCTAAAATCATTCAGGATGAGTTTTGTTTATAACCTTTGTCAAGTGTAACAGATGTAATACAATTTAAGCTACGGCCAGGTGGACGAATGTGAGACCGCTGGCAGCCACGTGCTATGATGACAGAACTTGGACTGAAGAGGGGATATTGCGGGACAAAAGGCAATGGTCAGCACTCTGGGGATGTGAGAGCACAGCTATCAGTAGCACAGAGGGCGACAAAGAGGGCTATTAGCCAGCTGAGGTCAGGACCTCCACAGAGGGATTGTAGCAGTGACAAGACCTGTCTGAGCTGTGCTCCATTTTTAATGACACCCACTCCTAAAATAGATGTGGAGCAGCAGCGCTGGCTCAATGTAGTCAAAGACAAAAGCCGTTGCTGCTTTCCATTAGTCAAAACCCTCATTAATCCTTCCTGAGGAAATAAGTGAGAGGAGAAGGTAGAGCGATGAAGAGCTGCAGAGACTCTTACTGCATCTCCTTTCATTCAGGGGGATAGCGGCCCGTTTGATCCATATCCTGAGCTTCAATCACAAGCTGCAAAATGTCAAATATTGGACATAGCTGACAGGGCTACAATATTACAGTAACTGTACTGCAGGATACAACTGGCAACACAAGAAACATAGTCTATGCTTAACCTTTTGTGGGACCTTAAATGGGCCTGCAGTCAACTGGGTGATTAAATAAACAATGATGAAGTTTAGGGCAGCTTGAGTAAGTCATGGAAGAGTTGAGACATGGGGCGTGCTGTGGAATCTTCAATTATATATCTGTCCAGGACAAGGGAGGTGACCATGGAAACAGAAATAGGAACTAAGGAACTATAAGAAACCTGAGCGTGCAGGTGTGTGGCCTCACGTTAAGATCAGACACGCAGTACACAGGTGATTCCTCACTCTGCGTGCTGACTGCTCTCCCCATTGTCTCACCATGGACCTGTCATCTTTAGTGCTTTGTGTACTGTTTGAAGTCCTGGCTGTAAACTGTAAGTACGCTTCTTTATCTCAATTTTAGAGTTTATTCGTGCATGAAGCCTCTTGGTTACAATGACAGGAATGTTGGGATACTGTTGACATCTTTTTTAGAGGGGGGGGGGTTCATAAATTGAATCTGCATTTAAATGAGCTGAATGTGTATCTAATATGTTATTGCCATCCCTTGTATCAATGTTTTGATGGTTGCCTTTTAGCTGTGGCATTGGCAGTACTGATCCTCCCTTGAGACGGTCTTTTGACAAAAAAGTTTGACTCAGAGCCATTTTAATCTGGGCATGACTGAGCGTCTCACAGCTTTAAATCATAAATCACATCAACAGAGGAACAAGAGGAGGGCAGAATTGGCATATATTGTACTTTTAACTTGAAAATATTTCAGTTCTAAAATGGACACATGGGTTGTGATATTTTAACATCCAGCTAGGCTCACCTTGTAAAGTCTTTTGTAATGACACTCTTGTGATACACATTGTGGGGCGCCGTGGCTGCTCATGTATCAAGGTAGGTATCAGCGGCCCAGTCTCTTAGTTCATGTCATTTTCTCCAAGCTCCACACAATCTAATAAAGAGCAGATATGCCATGAAATCTTTTCAAAATAAATAAATTCCTGTAACATGCACAATCTTACTTGGTGCATCAAAGGATACCTTTTTAGATAAAGAGCTTTTGAAATGGTCAGTAAAAGTATGCTTAGTCACCAAAATAATTTGAAACCTCAGGAACAACAGATGAAGGTGAACAACACAACAACAATAAGTTATTGTGGCCACCACCTCCTTTTGTGGCAATTATGTCACAAAGGTAAAACATGAAAGGAGACACCGATAGGCATCTTGAATGGGTCTTTAGGATCTGGGACCGAGCAGAACAGTGCAATTTCACAGCAGACAATACTGCAGACTGAGGATGTGAAAAAGAAGATTTGTCTGGATTAATGGCAGCTAACTACATAAGCAGTGAATTACATACAATTGACTTGCTACAACACAGTTTAGCAGTTTGTGCAGCAGCCAAAAATAACACGTTATTACATCTTATATTTGATTCAGCTCACATTATTACACACATTAGGAGACACATCGTTCTTCATTACATAACGCTTTCTAATGCTCATGTATGTATGTGTGTCTCACGCACACCCAATCCATGCCATGTATACTGAATAGATAGAGTTACCATTTTGTTCTTGACACGCACCACTGCTGCTAATTATGGCTTGGAGTCAATATCTCGATCAGTAATGAGAGGGAATTGTTTCATTGCTGATGGCATTTCTGTGTCTGAGATGGCTCTCAGTCGCTGTGATGTACACTTTACATTTTTGACAGAAATGTTCAAATGTTTACAGTGTAGATACTCTCATGGCCAGGATTCTAGAAATACCATGGTCCTGAGTCCAAGTGCCCCAAAATCCTCCCCACGTCTCAAAAGATTGGACTGTTCTTGTTTCATTTATTCAGTTAAGGTCTGCTGTGTCAAAGCCTGCTCTGTAATGCCAGGCTTCAAACTCTGATGGCGTAATAATACTTAATCCTTGGCCTAAAAGGAGTCAAATGTAACCATTGAGTTGCAACACTGTGATATAAAACTACCTCTTTCCAAGTAAAATTCCTTCATTGAAAACGCCACTCAAGTGAAAGTATGTAAGTATTATTAGCAAAAGTGAAGATTATCTTTTTTTATTCCGTAATAGTACATCACGTTTTACAAGATCATCGTATCATTTGTATGTACAATCTTAATCTGTAATCTGGGGTTAAAAGTACCGCAATATCCTCAAAATGTAAGTATAATGTGACAAGAAATACGACAGTAAATCATCCGTACCTCAAATTTGTACTTAAGTGCAGCACTTGACTTGAGTAAATGTACTTAGTTGCTTTACAACACTGCTTTTTACTGCAGGATTCAAACCCCTCCTGTGTTAGCATCAGATAGATAATGATGGTCAGACTAATCCTTTACTGTGAATCAATGTACCTCAGAGGTGAGATTGTTTTTCATTGATCTGCTCAGCCGGGAGCATCTGTGCACTGAAGTCAGCTGTTGTTTTCTTTATTGTTCTTGCTGATGCTGCAGCTGCAGTAATCATGTTTCAAATGTGTTAGCTCCCTCTAGACTGTTATGTGTGTTTCTCTCTCTAAATCCCATCTAAGATGGTATTTGTTTCCCTCTGGGTGTGTGTCACAGGTCAAAAGGAGGTCCAGGAACGTATAGTGGGAGGATACGCACCAGTTCCACATTCAATCAAGTACATTGTGTCGATACAGACAACACAGCGTCAGCACTTATGTGGGGGCTCCTTGATAAATAAGTACTGGGTAATCACAGCAGCACACTGTAACATTGGGTGAGCTAATTTTTCTTCTTTTGATTTACGTCTGCTGAATATAAAAGTGGTGTAACCTTTGGGATAATATAGCGGTAAAACCGTGTGCCCGGATTTTGCCTTTCGTAAGGAAGTTGCAAGCAACAATAATATTCCTATTGACATATGATGACCTCGTGTTGACTTCTCTGTGTGTAAATCTGTGTATACAGGGCTTCATGAGAAGATCCAGTACTTTCAAGCCATATCAAATAGGCAATTCAGGAGGTTATCGACACTGAGAGAATGTTCCTGAAAGTGATACAAGCGCACCAGTAACAATGGAGCTCTGTGGTACGGGAATCTGATGCAAGCATATGACGGCCTCACGGCCCTTCTACTGAAACATAAATGTTGAATAAACAACATCATGGGATATTTTAAAAACAAAATAGGGACACCCTAAACGTATGAAGTGGGACATACTGCAGACAACATACTGTCGTGAAAGGCTCTGTATTTTCAGTTATTAACGTAGGTACAAATGTGTGCTGTACTACTGGCTGTAGCGTCAGGTTTAACAGACAGATAGATCTCAGAATGTTGAACTATTCCTGAAGAAGCATTTAACCGATACAGCGTTTTTGTTTCTGCAGAGTAAACAAAATGATGATAGTAGCGGGAGACTACTCTTTAACCATCTATGAGGGCACAGAGCAAGAAATTCTTCCTCAACTTTTGTTTCCCCACCCGGAGTACAACTCCATCACCACCAACAATGACATCATGCTTATAAAGGTGCTATCGGCCGATTCTTGAGTGTGTTACTCCATCTGTGGCTCTCGGGAGGTCTGTTTACTGATCAAACTGTTCACCATCTCTCCAGCTGAGGGCCCCGGTCTATCTGAACAGCTACGTTTCCATCGCTCTGCTGCCCCGGCAGGGCGCCTCCATAGCAGTGGGCAGATTGTGTCGAGTGTCAGGATGGGGATACACCAGCCCCAATGGAGGTCAGATCCCCTCCACCCTCCGCACTGTCATGCTGCCCATCGTCTCCACACAACAGTGCAACAGCAGCGGGTCCTTCGACGGCAGCATCACAGAAAACATGCTCTGTGCTGGTTTCAGTACTGGTGGAAAGGATGCCTGTCAGGTAAGAGGACCTAGTTGTACTCAGTGTGCGGATCGGTCACCAGTTGGAGATTGCGGTTTACTACACTACATCTACCCTTCAACATATAGTTAGTGAAGAAGTTATTCCCACTTCAACCAGCTGCAACATAAAATGCTGCTTTACATTAATGCTTTGCTAATAATAATCCAATAATCTAGCACAACATTGACAAACCCTGTTAACTAAGAAATTAAGTTCCCACAAAACTTAACAGCATTCTCAATTACGTTTTGAGGGAAACATATTTTCTCCAGAATTACGTTCACGGTTTTAAATATGTGGTCAACATTGTGAATTCAAACAAAACAAACCAATAATGAAACAAAACTTTAGGAAAAGATCATGCTTGAAATACCATAATTACGTCACCTACGTACATAACGTTTGCCGCAACGTTTAACGTAAGTTAATATAAGTTAATATAGGTCAACATTAAGTTTTACTGATACCTATGTACTTTTAACATTTTGAATGCACAACTTCTACTTATATTGGAGTATTTTACATTTTACTGAAATAGCCTAAATGGTCTGTATAATTATTTCCCCACTGGTCTCACATATGTATTGCATTTGTTTTTGGCAGGCGAAACTCAACAGGAGAAAATTGTGCATATGTTGGGGATTATTTTCAGCTGTGGATTAATACACATTTGATAAAATATTAGAAATATGTTAAATATTTACTGCAGCAGGATGGTGTGTTGAGTCAAAATAAACTACATTACTCGTTCATGGAAATAAAAAAATACTGCATCAATTGGACAACAATGGAGCTCTATGGTACATGGAATAAGCCATTTCTACTTGCTGCTACGCTTGCTAGTAGGATCAACTCAGTGTTGGTTTTTGTCTCTCCACACATCTTTTGACAATAAGAAAAATATAGAATATCACCAAATCTATTCTTTAAGTTTCTTGTTCAGTAAAATATCAGTCATCGCTGAAGTCCCCTTATTTGCTGCTGTTTCAGGGGGACTCTGGGGGTCCGCTTGTATGTGAGGGCCGGATCTATGGCTTGGTGTCCTGGGGGAGAGGATGTGCTGACGCCCAGTTTCCTGGAGTTTACACTGCTGTATCCAAGTTCCGCAATTGGATAGACAACACCATATTTAGCTACTACAGCAGGTGTAACAAGGATTAAAACCCAATGTTACTGAGATAAGAGAAACACAAGTGGAGACTTCAAGTTCTTCATTTCAAATGCAGTTCTTGATGTTATGTTTTTACCATTTTTCCACATTTCCAGCTTCATATTGAACACATATATGCATATATCGATCTAACTCGCTGCAAGAAAGCGAGAAAAGTGCATTTCACAAAATATGAAACTATTCCCTTAAGTTCAAGCTTGAATTTGCATCATGTCTGTTGTTTATCTGTTTAAAGCATTTACAAAACAAAAAAGTGATGGATGATCCACGATAACCCCTCAGGTAAAGAAAAACACATTGACCATATTTTCACAACATCAAGAATGAGGTGCCAATTTCACTGCTTAAATTGCTCAAAATCAGCGCTCCTGGAGAACTACACTATATTAAATTCTCGAGGCAAGAGCTTAAACAATTTAACCAGGTCAACCGGTGCTACAACTGCAACATCAAAGACCATATGAGCATTTAATGCTCGTTCAGAGGTGATTCACACAATAACAGCTTTACAATATAATACAATCCAATACAGGAGCCCAATAAAACAACAGGACATTTGTGAAGCAATGTTTTGTTAAGACTGGAACTCAAACGATTAGAAAAGAACAATTTCAAGCGAAAACTTGTGATGATTACAGCTTCTCAACTATGAGGATTGGGTGATTTTCCTTGTCTTCCATTACAAAGCAGGAATTCACTTCAAAGCAATTTGAAAACGTTTTGGGATCAGCTCAATTTTCACACCCATGTTGTTTGTGGGTTTGTTGTACTGGATTGAAAAAACAAACATCAAATGGAAAAATGAATGCTTCTGATCTACTCTGTTGAATGAAGGCAGAAATAATGCACAAATGACTTGGTTTATTCCTCCAAGCACATTTAATCAACATATGACAATTAATGCATACACAATTTCTGTCAATCTGAATGTGAACTAACTCTGTTACAGTGAGTAAGAATCTATATACTGCATGTGTGTTTTGTGTGTGTGTGTGTGTGTGTGTGTGTGTGTGTGCATGTGTAGGTGGGTGGAAGACAAAGCAACTGCCTTTTCTAAACATGTCCTTTCATTTAATATGGGAGTCAATGATTACTGCCAATTTCATGTGGTTTATTCACAGAGTAGCTGTGTAATAAACTTGGCATTATGCATAAAGCACCTTTAAGTGTGAAAGTTGAGTAAATGCATGGACGTAGGTGAAAAAGAGAAAGATTGAAAGTGTGAGCAATGGCATGAATGGTAGCGTTTTCTTGTGTTATACACTTTAATAAATGACTGATCATCCCACTCTCTGGCAGACTTCTTTATTTGTAATTACAATGCTGATATCGCAGCTCAGAAGCTCATCGCCACTGTTTGCTTCTTTAGTGGAGAGACTTTAAATAAAGGATTATACTAGCTTGTCTGGATAGATAACTAAAGTCCTCTTCATGCTGTGCTACTTATACGGCGTGTCAGTAAAGCCTACAGGAGGACACTTAATAAGTCACTTCACTAATTCATTAAAAAAAAACATCAATCCCTTTTGGTATAGAGTGTGCGTCTTGGTCGCCTGTCACCAGAATCTCTAAAACAGCCGATGAGCTATCCCACAAGTGGACTACCGTCATGAAATATGCATGGAGCCATGTCTTCCCTCTGAACAATCTGTGTCACGGCTCTGAGGCGTTGCTGCCTCAGCCAGCAGTGATTCCTGTAAAGACGAGCGGAGGCTAAAGACCGCATCACACCTGATATGTGTCGGCGTATCACATCAGAATGAATAGTTGATGGCCTACTTTAGAGGTATCTCTGGTTTCACTGCTTGCCCCTGTTTGCTTCTGTGATGGCGGGTGTGTCAGTACCCCATGTGATTAAAGGTTTTCAGGGACTTTTATGCTTCTGATTTTACAGGCTTGGTTACATAAAGGCAGATTCCTTTTGTTCTGACATGAGAAGGTCTCTCTGGGGAGTGTTATGGTAAATTGCCTGACGTGGTTGATCCGGAGTTCCCTATATGCCCACTGGCTCACAAAGGGAAATGTCTCTCTCTGGGTTTACGTGTTTCATGTGGCAACGTATTGATTTGAGGCATACAGACTGTGACCGATCCCCTAACAGCTTCTCCCTCTGGACTCTGCTTTGTAGCAGCTGGGAAGACAAAACATGTTTTACAATGATAACAGATTCTTTTCCCCAAACTAGGCCACCAGCATCCATTATTTTCCAATATGTGTTATTCATTCAAAGAAAAAAAGTTTCCTCTAATGTCTCCGGGCAGAGGTTTAGAGTATCAGGCGTGGCATGGTATATAGACATTAATAGACATTTAGATGGTGGTGGAAGAAGTACTCCTTTACGTACTTAATTAAAAGTACCAATACAACACTTTACATTCATGTGAGGTGAGGGTCACGTTCAGGAAAACAAAGCAGCAGCCAGACAGGATCGGTCCAGCTGTACTTAACCACTGTGCAGCTCAGCTGGCTCCAATGTTCACTAACATCTTCAACAACTCCCCCTAACAATGTTCCGCAGTGTTTCACGGACTCGACCATAATCCCTGTGCCAAAATTAACTAAAACCCCCCAGCGTCAGTGACTTCAGACCAAATTGCTCTATAGCATCTGTGGTCATGAAGGTGTTAGAGCGCATCATCCTCTCTTATATGAAATCCATCACCCTCCCTCTGATAGATATTTGTCAGTTTGTTTGCTGAGCCAAAATGTCTGTTGAGGATGCCGTTAACATAGCCCTCCACCACACACTACAACGCTTAGAGTCACCACACTCCTACGCCCGCAGTCTCTTCAATAAACTGTTGGACATAAACATCGACCCCTGCATATGCCACAGGATTAGGAGCTTCCTGTGGAGAAGGCAACAGAGGGTTAAGATGAATAGCCTTTCATCTCCCCCTCCAGCCTGCTCTCACCAAATGGCCTATTAATGACTCGACAATTTGCAGGTCAATCAGCGTACAGTAAGAACACCCTTTCTTGCTTTTTGCGTGTCATTTGTATGCCATGTAGTCTGTGCTGAGTGCAATGTAAACGTGTCTGCGTCACTATGATATGCTCTCAAAAAGTGACGTAGTATGAAATGCGAGATAGACACCTTTCGGTGGTTGGAGAGGTACAGTATATGGGTCAGAGTCCTTTGAGGCCAATGTCCCGTAAAGTCTCTTATTTGTTTGTTTTTCAAGCTACATTGGTGACGTTTTTTCTTATGTTACGTTGTTCACGTACGTATTAGTTGACGTAGGTAATTAAAGCACAACCATTATGTTTTTACCCACATCTAACGAAGAGGTTTTGTTGCCTAAACTCATGTTCTCACCCTGGCTCTTCTCCCTCTACACACAAACCACTTCACATCCCACCACAGCTCAGTTATCATTTTTAAATATGCAGACAACACAAACACAGTTGGACTCATAACCAACAATAAGGAAGACCGATATAGTTTGAGCAGGTTTCTTGATAACCACCTCAAGCTCAGGACATCTAAAAAACAAGAAAACATTATAGATTTCAGGCACAGCCCCCTCCCCAAATCACACAGACACGTGCAAGGAAGGACCATTAACCATCACTGAGGCATTCAGATTTCTACACACATCAGCTAAAAAAGCTGAGAACCACTGATTAAATATTTAACAATGGATTGTATTTTATAAGCGTATCATGTGTGGTTTTATATACGATGCAAAGTAGCTACAGCTGTGAGATAAATGTAGAGAAAAATGGATATAAATGATCCCTTCTGTAAATGCAGTGCAGTAGAAGGTTAGTAGAATACAGTAAAGCAAAAAGAAAAGTGCTTTGAAGATTTTTCAAGCACGCACATTTTTGAAGATGACAGCTTACTTAATAGATAAATTGAAACACAATAACAGTTCCAAGAATGTCACAACAAAAGGAAGCAACTGTTTAAAGAGGATGAACATGCACATAACTTATTTGAGCCACCAGGGGGCATTTGATCATTAAAGCATGAGGATCAGAAAAACAGCAGATGAGGTGCAGCCCTGCTGGCGCTTCCTCCTCTTTGCCTCCTCTGTGATTATAATAAGCCCTTCCACTGAAGTGTTGTGTCTGCACATGAACACGTAACATTATGCTTTGTGAATTACAATGATTATGAATGTGCAGAAATTGAATCTGCTGGAGAGGCTTTGTTAGAGGCAAAGTGAGAGGGGGAGAAGCCTTAATGTGCCTGGGCCATCTACACTTGCTATAGCCGAGGTGCAGAGTTTTGGATGCCAGACAACTGTTCGAGTTCAGTGGGATACCAGGAAGCTCCGAGGCACGACAGAAGCTGAGATGAAAACGTGACCGGATTGTTGTGCCGTCCTCTCTTCAAAACCAAAGAGCCATTCAACTTCACAAACAGACACTTCTAGCTTTTTTCCTTCCTCCTTCCATTCTCTCTCTTCTGGCCCTGAAGATGCACTTAATCTTTTTTTTTTTTTTTTTTTTTTTTTTACATTTTCTCCCCTTAATTCTTTGACATGGCTACAGCCAGAAGGCTTTTTCATGAATCTGGGACAACAGGCATGTGTTGAATATGCAGAAGATAGAATAATTGGCTCAAAGGCAAAGGCTGAAACATGATTTTTTTAGAATTAGAATTAGAACAAATAATCACTACTACATTGTGCCCCTTTTTAATGGGAAATGGACAGATGGGATGACAGGAAAGACTGATGTGGAATTGTTACTGTGCAGTCAAGCTTTATTTTTGCTTTAAAAGCGATTTTGGTGGCTGTATTAGACACCCCTAAAATAGATGCTGGTTTCGAACGGGAGGTCAGATCCATGGGATAATGAGTAGGCATGAGTGACTGAATCAGCCACTCGAGTTCAGACAATCACAGAAAGAGTTAGTTGTCATGGTGAGCCTCAAACCTAAGATAACTCGAACCATTAGCTAGTACAGAAAACAAGACATCGATCGCAGTTTGTTGGAGACGGGATCCTTAATTTAATAGTTATCTTATCTCATCATTCGGCCGACGCTCTGTGAGGTTTTAAAACCAGTCAGCGCTGAAATACATTAATGTCTGAAATAGGGCCATTTGTTTCCCCTGTTCATTGAGAAGTGTTTGTGGCAAAATGGAGATGAATGGTTCAAGTGTTACGCCCTGACAGTTTTGGCAGAACACACCTGGGAGAGCACAGCTGAATGTTAAAAACCACTGACGTTTATGGAGTCATTAATATTGCGCTGGATGACAGCAGCAGGAAATACATTCTCTCAAGAGCGTTTGGACGGTAGGGTACATGTCCCTATACCAATATTTTGGGGGGGCCAGAATTGTCCCTACCAATATTTGAGCAAAATTGTTTGCATTGTCTTTGGAGTGAACAGACAGACAGACAGAGAGAGAGAGAGAGAGAGAGAGAGAAGCATGTTGACTGGCATGGAGAAATGTGCTTCTGGTGTGAGCAGCTGTTCATCGCCCGGCTTCCTATCCTGTCTAAACCCGGTCCCTTTTCTCTATTGCCTGCACTGCAGCACACATAGTAGTCTGAAGGGGATATTACCATACCAGCAGAGTGCAGAGCAATAACATAATGCACAGCAGACTATAGGGTAGATATGATGACTTACTACATTATACTCAACAACACAAATAATTAGCTAGTTTACTTGGAAAAAGTGGTAAACAATCACAATAAGGGTTTGAGGCTTCGGTACAATGTAAAATGTCAGAGTGAAATGGTTTGAGGCGCAGAAAAACAGAGAGTGATTACTCTTGAGAAGCAGGATGGGGGATGCAAATTGCAAATAACAGCACTTCAGTTTTCATGAAAGACATTTAGTACAGAGGATGAGAGAGATTTGAAGTGTGCCATCTCTCTTTCCATCCCCTCACACATAAGTGAGACAGGCTGGAAGGGAATTCTTTAATGCAAAGTTGAAAACATTTCAATGAACTTATTTGTTCATTAATTGCTAGATGCAGGCAAGGTATCTTTGCTTTTGGTCTTTAACATGTAAAGACTACATGGCAGGAATGCTGCTTCCAACCTCAGCCTCCACCCCTTTTTTTTTCTTTGCTTGCTTCCTTTTTCCTGCTCACTAGATTTATCAAGTTTCCCCTCAGAGGATTAGCAGAAAGTAGAGCACTTTAATCATGTTTCCTAATTTAGGGCTGCCATCAAAGGGAGGCAGTGCTTTGTTCTGTTGCAAAGATATTGCCTATAACCCCCTCGAAGCCTCAGATCAGAGCCCGCTGTCATTATTCCCCCACCTCTTTACCAGCTAATGACAAGACTCACTTGTGAAAACATCGAAACGTGTGTGTTGTCATGGCTGTTTCAATTGTAAATGTTTTCTAAAGTACCTACAGGAGGAAAATCATGAAGTAAATATGCTCAAGTACTGTAATTGAGTGCAGTTTTCAGGTACTTGTTCTTGACTTGAGTACTTACATTTTATGTAACTACTACTGTAGACATGCAACCGAAGACAAATATGACCTACATAGAAAACACAACCAGAAAAAAGCGTGACAACTACAGAAAAGAAACCAAATACAAAACTTGCTGTAAATACAGCCAAATACAGACAGCACAAAAAGCACAAAAGCCCAAAAACAAGTACAGGAAAAAACCAACCAAATACAAAAAACACACACAGAAAATACAATGTACAATGAAACACAAAAATGTGCTGTGAATACAAAAAAAACCAGAACCAAAACCAGATAAATACAAAGAAATACAAAAAAGCCAAACAGAACAAAATAATAAGAAAAAACAACAAAGCTGTATTAGTTTTCACTAAAAACAGAGATTTGTCGCATACCATAAATGGTGTTGAAAAATGAGCAGATAATGTAAGTTTATTTTAACATTTTGATTGCACATAGTTGCTGCACATCTAGCATTATTAGCTTTACTAATCTACCACTAGTGAGTGGTCTGATACCCCTCGCAGTGTCTTGCAGGCTGTCCTGGCCAACCTCAGTAGTCAATTAGCTGACATGACTATGTCATCAGCTGATTTAGCTCATCTGAAACTATACAAGCTGTTTTCACTGTGGACATTGCTGATCTACGCCTTCCATTGTTCATTTGCATTAACTTTAGCTCTAATTTAAAAAAAATAAAAAAGTCGAAATGAAGGGCTCATACTAAACTAACAAAACACAATAATTCTTAGTTTCAGTTAATTATACACATATATCATGTTCCATTTCTGCTAATAGATCACCCGAAAGCTGCACATGTATCTTATAAGTAAAATCCTGGATGCAGCACCTTTACAGAGCACATTTGCACCGTGGTATTGATCCTTTTTCTTTAGTAAAGGGTCTGACTACTTACTTCTTGCATAACTGTGTTGAAACTAATGTGCAGTTAATCTGATTGTTGGTCCAGAGAGTGGACGACAATTATAAGTAAGCAAGCTGTGCTAATTTAAAACTTGACAAAGCAGAAGTGACACTCGATGTCTTGCTTGTATTATGTGTCACTGGCAGATGGTGGGAAAGAGAACATTTGGGGTGCCAACGGAGGATTTGTGAGGAAGAATAAGCGAGTTAGTGACAGAGGGGACGACGTGAGGGGATTAAACTAAATATGTGATCCCATCAGAGTTGACAGAATGTTTCAAACTAGCCATGAGGCGTGTTGTGTATTGATGTGAATAACTCACTCACTTTACTTTTACAATACACATCCACTGCCTCCTGTTTAATCTTGTAGTACATATGTAACAACAAACTACAGAGGCTACATCATTGTACATCTTGCTCTCGGCGTGTACTTTGCATGCCTCCAGTGTATACATGCCACATTGCACAGAAGACCCGTCCACACTGAATAATGCACCGCCGTTAAATGCACTGACAGCTCCTGAAATGTTTTGATGAGACAGCCGTGATGAAACCAACCAACTGTGGAGAAAGAAGAGGGAGAAAAAAGTCCCGTGCTATCAATGCCGAGAGACTTTTGTTTTGACATGTGAAATAGACAAAGTTGAAATTGCGTAATGCAAAAGGTAGCAAGAGGACAAAGTGGAGCAATTAATCTTCATGTGCTCTGAAGCTCTGCTGTGTAAAAATGATGCTGCCTCTCAAGAAGAGAGTGTAATCACACTTCCATCCAAATCTAGCAGGGGAGACCGAGAAGAGATCTCCAAAGCTGTCGCGCAAAGAGAAGCAAGGGAGGCTTTGACAGTGATTGGTGGGTGTGCTGCGGATTGGCTCTGAATTTCTTTTTGAAGTTGAACCATTCAGACAGAATCCTAAATGTACTTGGCAAACAGTCTGAATCTTCAATGGATCCCCCCCATGGAAAAACTACTTTAACAAGCTTCCTTAGGCTCACTGGAGAACTCCCGTGTCAGAGAGCACACACACGGTGTCACGTAAGAGTCTGGGCTGCTTTCATCATGCGACTTTCTGCAGATTACCAATCTGGGAGAGGATGTCGAGCGTGCTCTCTGCAGAACTGCAATGTCAGGGGTGATCCAGCGACTTGAAACTTGGAAAATGATCTCTGTCACTTGAGAAAAGAGAAAAGAGCAGGACCAGAGATGGACACCAAGAGGTCAGCGGTTGCGGAAACTGTTGCCTTGAAACTATCTGCTCTAAGTGGATACATGCTCATCAAAGGGACAGCCCCCTCCATGTGTGTGTGTGTGTGTGTGTGTGTGTGTGAAAGCTAAATCTTTTATCTCTCAGCTATGTCCAAGACACCCCCGTTCAAAGGAGAACAATGATTGAACAGAACAGAGTCATTTCCACTCCTGTGCCCCGCGGCCGCAAGATAGCACTTCCATCTGGAGATGGCAGACAGATTACGTCTCATCCGTATGCAGAATACAAGAAGTGCTGTCATCCCCCCCCCCCCTCGCTGCCAGCCAGAGATTACTCGCAAAGAGGAAGGAGGGGCGGCGATCAATATGGAGAAAGAGAGACTGATGGGATACCGGAGTACACCAGCCTGGTCTAAAGAGATCTACTTTACTGCCGGGCCAATTCCAAACAGAGACAGGTGCTGTGAGACTGCAGAGGCCCCCGGGCGATGAATAAGCTTTTATTTGATGGAATGTCTTTGAGCGGCGGGGCAGGAAGAGAGCAATCTCTGTGCAAGACAACAACTGAAGTCATGATACTCCTTGTGAGACCTGAGCATCACAACAGTTGAGAGGAGTTGTCAAGCTGGATTTAGGGGTGATCCGGTTTGTCTAATAAACAAAAAACAGGCAAATGAAGAAAACCATGTCATCATTATGATAAGACATAATAAAACCTGCTGCAAATACCGAAAACACACCAAACAAATACAAAAAGTATATCATAATTTTTTCTAGGCAGGATAATGATCCCCAATATCATTACGATTATTTCCTTCTACCAAAACAGTGTTGAAGGACACCAGGAGCAAATGCCAGGACTTGAGTTTTGATTCAAACAAAAAGATTAATGGTGTGTTAACTGCATGCCAAATGAATCAGAGCACACAAGGCCATATTGCTTCCTGACTTTATTGCGTTTGGAGAGATTTTTACTTAGCAGTGGTGCGAATGATTTAGCAGCAGCACTGCACCGCTATGCAGGGGAGACACTGGAGCGAGAGAACTGCAACTGATAGAATGTGTACTGTAGTACGATACTAACAGTCTCTCTGTAAAGACAGATCATAGAGACAGTTTAATTGTTCATGGTCTCATATGGTCATATCAAACTCCCCAACAAAAAGGCTGCAATTTGCACAGAACAAAATGGAATTGAGGAACAAAACCAGAGAAATTTGACGACCTTGCCAGGATACATGAGTTGTCGCCGTGGTTTGTGGCTCATTGAGTTACTAAAGTCGACAACCCATCGGTGGTGTTGGAAAAGGAGCGTTACCTTCACCACCTTCAAAAAATGGAGTCTCCAGGAAACTTCTTTTGTTTGGTAACTCTATTCTGTGAAGTTCTGTGCAAGTTTTCTGTATTTGCAGCACGTCTGTCATTTTTTTCTCAGTATTTTCAGCAGTACTTTCTTCCCCAGTGCAGTTGCTGTAATTGATAACAGGGATCCTTCTTTTGCTACAAACAACTATATTGAAATGCTTCATTGTAGAGCAGTGGGAACATCATAAATGAAGGTCATATAAAGACTCTTTAATCATTTACTGATGGACTATTTGACTTTGTTGTTGTCCTGTGGCGTTGGTTTGATTCAGCAGCCCTCTGACTCTTCATAATGATGTTTGATTAACAAATAATTAATGCAGTGACTTTGTGGCTACATGCAGTATGGGCAGATTCACTGCCAAGATAGTCTTTCATTCATCAGCATTTTCAGCTCCCCATAGAATAACAAGTATTCAGCCTTCAGGCCAACTGTCGCCCCCGTCCTCACAAGTACAAACAAACGTCCTTGCAAACCGCAGGAAAGTTGCTATTAAGAGGTGTCACCTAATTCAAGAAATAATTTGTGGCTTTGGTACGCAGTGGTAAAAGTACTGTACCATAACCTATATATGTGAAATTCGATCAGTTGAAGTGTTGTAGGGGAATGAGGTTCAGCCTGTGTGACTAATATAAAACTGAATGCAAATATAATCTGTAACAGTTGTTAATAAACAAGCCTTACAAAGTGCATGGTATTGTGATTTACTGTCTATTAGAGGCCACTTGTGAAGGTAAAACAAAACAAGAGGAAAACAAGTGCATCTGTAGCAGCAGCAGCAGCAGGAGGAGCATGGCCCTTTGGCTATACAACAGGGCTAATGGCTTCATTAGCGAAGGGCGCTAATTAGGATTAACGAGCCTTTACCGCAACAAGCCGACATCCCTGAACTAGAACCTCCATCTGTGCCAACTTCAGGTATGTTCACTCTATTCATTCTTTGAAGTAGACGACAAATGGTTGCCTTCCTGGCGAGTGCTGGTGCATTTGACTGGAGTGGATTCTGATCTATTTATAGTCCGATTTGGTTAAAGTAAGATCTGTTAGATCTTAAAAATTTCTTAAAAAAACGTTTAAGGAAGGTTAGTCAGTTTATTCATTCAAAGGTATGTTGTTTTTTTTTTGGGGGGAAATATGTGAATGAATAAATAAATATAAAGCACCCAATTAGCTTAGCTTAGCATTAAGACTAGAAACACGAGGAAACAGCTCGTCTGGCTCTGTCCAAAGGTTAAAAAAAATCCACCAACTCTAAAGCGAACTAATTAACATATTACAGCTCATTTGTTTAATGAAATGTATACACAAAGAATTGTGGTTTAACGAGGAGTTACATGTTGGAAGTATTGCCTTGACTTTTTTTTTTTATTCAATTGTATTATTATAATTTAAATGTTATTTAATAGGATTTCTATGAGCAAATAAATTAAATTCCCCAAAAACATGATAACATGTCAGTGCAACATGGACTCAGTGCGACTCTGGGTACAACGTGGGCTTGGTTTTATCTGCTGTCTATATGCTGTAATTCATGCCAAGGCTCTACCACCAGCTGCTATAATACCATCATTAAGTGGAAAACTGTGGCCCCCTCGGGAAGCATCCACGAATCCATCATATCCTTTCACCATGCCCCGTGGTAGCACATGTGAAGATGCTGTGTTTACTATAAGGCCTTTCTTCTCATGTCATGTGTGTCGTGAGAGCCCTGAGAGAGAAGCAGCATCTGTTACTACAAACAAACGGCCTGTAAACCTATGAATCACACGCGGTGGCCAGTGACAACTTAATTTATCCAAGCCCCAAGCAAACCAACTCACGCTGATCTCAGTCTTTTTATTTTGAAATGCTGTCCGATAGGCCAGAGTGGGCTTTTTAAATGTCGCACACGGTGCTGATATATGATGTTGGTGGAATATTGCTGGTTCAGCTTAAAGTCCCCCCTGAATAAGCTTGAAAGCCTTGATACTCTCTTAATCTGCTGTGGGATAAATGTGCTGAAACAGAACAAAGGGTATGGATCGAGTGTAAATTAAATAAAACGCTTGCTGTTTCAGAATGTATCGTCTTTAGTGAGATAGACTGTGATTCCTTTTGGCAGCAGATCTCCCACAGACACTTGGTTTCTACACAGAGTACACACTACCTGGACATTTACACTGATTTCCATTCATGAAAATAAGGTCTGTTGAGCCTCAAAATGAGCTTGAACCTGCTGTCCAAACCTCCCAGATCGATGTGTTTCATTTCATCAAATGGATGTTTTTTTGGCTGTAACAGCAGTCCATGTCCTCAGCACCGAAGATGGTTAGTTTCCCACTAACCTCCTCTCTCTCTCTCTCTCTCTCTCTCTCTCTCTCTCTCTCTCTCTCTCCTTCATTCTTTTCAAAGTTTTTATTTTTGTCTGCACGACCTTCCTCGCTCTTCAGACAAATCCACAGAAATATTACCCAAAGAAAGAATGAGCCAGTAGTCTCGCCTGGCCATGTTCCCATTCTCCATTATAATTATCCTTCATTATTTGGGTCAGAGAGAAGATATATCACCAGGGTAACCTTAAGGCTATTACAAAGGCACAATGTTAAACTGGTTTCTTTCTTTTTAACTTTGTTGCGCACTTACACTGTTGTTGATTAGATCATTGTCAGGATGACAAATGTGTCCCTTTCTTCTAAGAATAAATACGAGCTGTGTCCCAATACTGACTGTATACTGTGTATACTGACATTATACTGAACTATATTGTCATCTTTGTAGTATACTATTTTATAGTTAGCATACAATAAATCAACATACGTAACTGTTTTGTAAAATTGTAAAATGATAAAATACTTGCATTGTCAGATGTCAATCAAACTGTGACTTCAATAGTTAAAGTTATTTTTAGTTGTCTAAGGTGTTCATGCAGTTGCTTTAGAGCATCCACTGTTTGTTATTAACCTTTGCATTGTATATAGGGTGTATATTCTTGCAATTTATGTTAAGAGAACTGTCCCGAGTGTGAGGGAAAGTGGCAACAAGGGAAGAACCCCACAGACAGTCGAGGCAGCAGGATGACTTCAGTGCTTTATTGTTGATGGCAGGGAATTAATGGAAGCGGGCCGGTAGATGAAGGCTGATGAGGGAATGAGATGCAGGTGGACAGAAGGTTATGTAACTGCAGGCCTGAGGAGGAAGGTAGGAACAGGTGTGTAGATGGGTGGGGCAGTCAGGTGATGGGGAAGGGAAGTAAAGTCTGAGGGTACCTGGCAGATGGATGGGAAATGGCAATGAAGGGGCCTGTGGAATAGAGAATGTTCCTGGAGTGACAGGAATGATAAAATTATAATTTTGCCCGTGATGAGTCAGCATTAGCTAATACAAACATTGTACCTTATCCATTCCAGATAACAGCTGTTTTGAAGCTCTATGTTCTGATACATGTTCTTCTTCTTCCTCTTCAACAGTGTTGATATGTCTGACTTATGTTCTGCGATATAACAAATAAAACCAACATGGCCGGAAGTTTGTGAAGTAGCTTTCTCTTGCCCCCGCTGGAAGCTGAATATCTTCGTAATAGTTGTTGTATTTATGTGGCATCTCTATGGTTCAACTGCTGTAGAGTGAAACACCAGTTATGGGCTTATCTACGGAGAGAGTGTAGTGTGTGTGTGTGTGTGTGTGTGTGTGTGTGTGTGTGTGTGTTTGCTAGTGTGTGTGCATGTGTGCATGTCTTCGGTGGGAGAAGTAAATTGCGAGCCATTTCTCTTCTCCACCCTCCACATTAATGTCTCACTTGGGCTCCCTCCCTCAGATTGCTCATTTTCCAGCTCCTGCTTTTTAATGGGAAATCTATCCTGTGAAACTGGACAATTGGTGGATATCCAAGAGAGGGTCATTTAACAACAGTATCAGTACTCCATTTGGGCTTGTACATCATGAAAGTGAAAGAGTGTGACGTACATAAAGTACTTTTTGTACACACTGTTGTGTTATTAAACCATCTATATCATATAAAGTTTATATCAAATAAAATTGTTTAAAGGCAGGGTTGGTAGTCTGAAAACGGTGCAGGACACTAGGTGTCAGTTTATGTTTTCACTCTGTAAACCATCAGAGCACTTTTTCGTAAAGGTTCCTTTAAGTGATTTTTAACCCTCATAAAACCCTTAAACCATGCAGGTGATCAATGAAAATACCTTTTATAAGAAAGGGAGGATTTGGCTCAAGTTAAAAGCCCCACAAACAACCCTTTTTTAAGGGTTTAATGAAAGAAAACTTAAACGGAGGAGACATCCACAGGGCCATTGTCCTGTGCCGATCAACACAAAGACCAGAGAGAGAATGAAGAACAAAGATTACGGACTTCACACTGAAACATGTTCCCACCAATAAACTTTTCTCTGCAGGTGGATGAAGATGGAATTTCTGGTTCTTCGTGTTGATCGGTGTCAGAGATGGTTCAGTGGTGAAGAACACTGACCGATGAAGGAGATTTGCTGGCGACAGCAAAAGTGCCCCCCTGGATGCACTTATGATTTAAGACATGATAAAGTGCCCTAGTGTGCCCTTCCACTGGAGAAAAACGATGCCATATAAGCTGCCCTACTTTCTAGAAAACTTTCTACGCGCTGGTGCCGTTCCTTTCTTTCACCCCTGCCCTTCAGACAGCCTGAGTACACCACTGCATGTCACACTGTGTTTAGAGGACAAATGATTAAGAACATTAGTATAATAAGCCATCACTTTCCCATTATGAGCCATATAAATAAATAAATCATCAAGCAGCATGAAGCGCAGTATTCATCAAGAGAAATGATTGGATCTACAGGGTTCATCACAGTAACGAACTGCCAGTATTCACTTTCTCAAACTTGCCCTCATCATGTTGTTTCTTGACTTCAGGGTCGCAGCAGCTGAACTGTGAAAACAAAAGCAGAGGATGATGCTTTCTGAATGCAAAATCACTGCTGGCATCAATATTTGATCATCAACTTTTCCGTTTTTTGGCATAAGGACTCAAATGAGGGGAGTATTGGGGTCCATTACCGCTTTCATTCCGACTATACAATTAACATGAGTCAGACTTTACGGGGGAGCTTTCCTGTGTAGCTTAATTACCAGCTGCTAAATTGAAATGTAAATTTGCTCTTTCTTCTTCCCACTGACGGAGAGCACTTCAACAGTTTGCAGTGCAAGCACAAAAGAAAGGGGGGCACTTTCTCAAACCAACTTCAAGGGTGTCATTTTACATTCACAGCACATCCACATAGGATGCAGGATGCAAAGCAATACTTTAAATCATAGCAATATAACAAGATTACTGAATTTATCGCCAATAAGACGGGTACATTTTTGGGGCTGCAGAACGCCCAGTAAAAAAAATCAAGTACCAAATACTTTCTGTCGTCGTTTGGCTGAAGAAAGCTGAAAACTACATTTGAATATTTAATGCAATTAAAGGTGTGCTCTCTGCTTCTGGCTGTGTTCTCACTCACAGTTAGTACCTGTGAATGTGGTGTAAGTTATATGCAGAATATATTTCAGTCACTTGCACTGCTCTGTTTCCTCAAAACAACCACGAGGTTCATAAATTCATAATTCTGCTCTGGGTATCTTCTTTTTGATATTTCTGTATGCATGCTCAGAGGAGGGACTCCCAATACTCATTCTGCTTTTCCCGACCTGTTTGCTTTCTCTGTCACACTGTGGCTGTTAAAGCCCCTTTTCCTAATCTGCTCTTGCTTTGTCTGTCTCCTCGTGTCCTTTCCTTTGCTGCCATTATTCTGCAGATGTGTGCTATTATTGTTTCCTTTATACCATCAGTAAGATTTAGACCCCATTCAGTCAAAAAAATATAGAGGGAAAGAAAGCTTATCCAAATGCTTTTCCAGTCTTTCATTATTTGCTTTTCCATCAGGGGAGCCTCTCTGCAGAGATCTGTGATTCATGCATCTCGGTAGTTGTGTAAATATTTGCTGGTTTAAATTGCCATTCTTTATTAAAGAAAAAGTCAAGTCAGCTGAGTTTTTTCCGCAGAGAGATGTACTGAGTTAACTCAGTTCATTCTGTCATTTTCAGGGAGACTTTCACCATGAGCCAGACGGTTACTACACGGCAAAAATTAAACATTTCCCCTAAAATGAAAATGTAATGAAAGACTTCAGGCTTTTTAATAGTCATGAAACCCACAGTCATGATATCGGGGATAGGAACAGTACGGCACACCACATTTGGTTGATAGTTGCTGCCCAGCAATAGAGAGCACAGCCTGGGAGAGCAGTCCTTTTTGTACCTCAAGCCACTCCCTCCTCTCAGATGCAGCCAGTTGCTCTGATGACCCAGAAGAGCAGCTGTTTTTGGGCCATCACACGATGAATAAAAACAAAATATTAAAGGGTTTTAATTAGTTATCTCTTCCATTGAAGGTTTTTTTAAACCCTCATTAACTTTTGTTTTCTGGCTTTTAATTTGAGCCGATCCTACATTTCTTATCAACTGTATTTTAATGGATTATCTGCATGTTTAAAAGGTTTTTAAGGAATACAAATACCTTAAAGGGACCTTTAAGAAATAGTCCTTTCGCGTTTTATAGAAATAAAACATAAACAGTCCACAAGGGATTTTAACTCACAACCTCAAATCTCTTTCTGAGCCATCAGGGCTGTGAGGTAACCTGTGTCTTGAGGATGTCACCACAAAGCTAAGTTTAAGAATGAATAAATTATATTAGCTTTTTGTCCAACTTGTCCAACAAGTTAATGTCATCAGTGTGAGCTCCATCAGCAGTTGCTGACAGGTTAAAAACTGCTCTGCAGCTCCGATACATTTCAGCTGAGATATGAGTCACTTCATCTTTTCACAGTAAGAGACATCAAACAGCCCTCTGAGGTGTAACAGGAAAAAGACAAACAAAACCAGAAGGGTTTGAACACACAACCTTCAGACTGTAAGGCTCTTTCTCTACCAGATTTGCTGCCAAGACTCTGAGAAGTAAAGTGAGTTTCACACAGAGAAGAATTAGAGTTTGTTTGCGTAAATCAGTTTTAGTGTGAACGTGTTTCGTTTCATGAAACATCCAGTGTGTTTCAGTATTCTGTTCTTGAGTATGTCAAGTTTTGCAGCCTCAGTGATGGTCCAGTGAATAAGGACACAACGTTTCAATCACAGCAATCACAAAAAATGTTCCGCGTAGTTCCCACTTGCGAGTTTCCGTATTTCCAGCATTGGCCAATGAGGACGAAACAGAGAACAAGTAAGTCAAAGTGAGCACAGGGGGTCTAAGCAAGCCAGCTAGCCGTAACATTATCTACATTTAAAATGGATTAAAGTGTTATATAAGTGTAACACCCTCAAATCAGGGAAATTAGACAAAACCAATACAGAAAATGTATTAAAGTACTGCAGATGCTGTATATTAAGGTTGAAGTTGTCAAGTGTACTAAGCTTTATGAAAGTACATCAAGTCAAGAAACATTCTGCCATATATTATTCAAAGCCTTGGTGTTCTCGGTGGACGTGAAACATCGCATCCTTGCCTGGACTGAAGTGGTGTGTCTGCTCTCGACTCAGACAGAAGATGCATTTTGTAAAGGCTGATTTTTAATGAACAGCGCATTTTGGGGTTTGAGTGTCTCGGAGGTAGGAAAGGTTCATAAAACCTGACTTTGTATGAAACAATTAGAGCTTTGCTTACTTATTATTTTCTAGACTGCCCCATGAGAACTCGTCTGTAAGGAGAATTTTCATTCTCAGCTCTGACAGGCAACATCTAATTGACATTTGCACAGCCGCCGTCCGTCCTATCTCCGATGCATACTGTACCTCAGCACCAAGATGTGAATCACCTTTAATGCCCTGTGTAAACTCGCTGACATTATAATATTTCAGACAGATTATTCAACAGTGATACAGCACGTTTTCCAAACAGATAAAGGATGAAATATGAAGGTTTCGCTGCAGCGAATGGTGCTGTTTTCAAAGGGTTCATACGTTCAACCTTTACTGATTGATGGGTGTAACATTTAGCTCAAGATTTCTTTTTAAAGTTTGTTTTAATATTGTGTTTTGTATTTCTGCTCATTCAAATTAATCTGTGAATGTCTGTATCCAGTAGGAGTAAATATGGTATTTTGTTGCTGTTTTTTTAGTAATATCATAAAAAGATGATTATAACGTTATGTTGGCTATTTATTGTGTGTCACATGGCCAACCAATGCATATAAGGAAACCAGAAATAACCTCTGACACCACTGTTATGAGGACAAGATAACTCACACACTGGTCCACACCTCACTGTGAGTGGAAGACAGATATTGTTGAACAAAAAAAAACAGAGTCAAGATCTCAATCAGCTCCAAATATTTTCCACCGCTAGTCTCCCCAACACTATTCAGAGCCTAACTTTCATCACATGAGCCAGTTTTCATTTCCTTCACAGAGGATGTAGGCGGCCCTCTACAACAGCATTCGTAAATAGCACAAGTCTGATTGCTTCAGTGAAATAGAATTTACCAGTGCATGGACTCAGTGTGCGGACGTTACCACTCCTACGCTTTATTATGGAGTCACAGCAGTATCATCCACGCGTCTCCCGCAGAACACTGGGGCGGTGTGAGCTGACTAATGTAGGGCTATTTATGGACGTCACTGAGAGCTTCCTGATTAACTGTGTCAAGTGTGGGAGGCAATGCTTTCACACACTGGGACATTTACACCGTACCCTTCCTCTCTACTGATCCTGCCCATGTGATTTATCTAATGGCTTTGGTATCTCATCTGCAGCCTGCCTCCTTGATGCCCTTCACTTTGTTAATAGAAAATAGAGGAAGAAGGAGGGGGGAAACAAACATATGCTTCATAGTCAAGGAGACAAATTACATGAATTACAATGTGGCCTGATAAATAAGTGTATTGAAACAAGAGTTTACAGCCGTACTAGCAGCTCTGTGAGGCTGCTCTTAAGCACACCAATGCTTTGAGCTAAATGCTAACATCACAAGCTCACAATGATGATGCTAACATGCTGATGCATGGCACCATCTTAGTTTAGTGTCAGCATTACATTTGCTATTTAGCACAAAATCCACAGTACAGCAGAGGCTGAATGACATTATTCTTGTGATCATAAACCAAAATATTGGAAATTTTGGCACATTGATGGCACTACACGAAAAGGATCACCAAAGTTTTTGCAATTCACCCTGAGAAAAACATGAATGTCTGAACCAAATTTCATGGCGATACATCCAATAGATGTTAAGATGTTTCTCTCAAAACCCAAATATCAACCTGCTCGTAACACCAGAGAACAACATTATTAAAATCTTTAGAATACATCATCTTGGAACCATGAATGTTTCCACTAAATGTTGTGCCAATCTTTCTGGCAACTGTTTGTATATATCACTACATAAGTGACAACTTTGACCTGATGATAATATTAGATTAAAAGCCAATGGAGTTATTCAGGATTCCTCCACAGGGGAACATAAATAACTGTACTAAATGTCATGGCTACTCAATATGTATGGAAACATTTCACTCAAAACCATAAATGTCAAGTTCATAGTGGTGCAAAAGAAAAAATCAGGGGATCAACAAAGTCATAAGGACACATCCCCTGGGAACCATCTGAAGAAACTTCAATTGCAATTCATCAATAGTTGTTGAAATAAGTCAGGACCAAATCAATCTGGACCAAAGCAATGAACCGTCCGACGGCCGTTCCTCGAGCCACACAGCTAGCGTGGCTAAAAGATGAAAGAATGAGGTTCCTTTGCAGCAGTGGACTTGCTTCAAGCACTCCGATGCACACTTCTGCACTCCACATCTGGCTGCAGCACAGCAGAGCAGAGAGACGAGTATTGCCGGGGATCATTTGCCACTCTGAGACTCAGCTTAGCTGAGGGGCTTGGCGGGCCCTGCCTCTGACAGCCACATTGTTTAAAGCTTCAAGAGATTAGCTGAGCCACAGCCGCTGCCAGCCGCTGATATGACTGCTGCCGAATTTACAGCAGGCTTGCTGAATGGAAGTCGGGTCTGGGTCTGGCTCTCTGAGTGGCCCTGACAGACAGGTGTGCTTATTCCAGCTGAAGAGCAGGAGCAGTAAAATGTCTGCAGTGTTGTTAGAGCTGTGTGGGGGGACGGGGGCAGAGGTCAAGGCCTTTCAGCGATGCCCCCACCCAAAAGCAATCTCATTTTAAAAGGTTCTCAAGTTGCTGCGATCAGGTATGCCGTAAATCCTTCGGATCCAATTTATTTTGGAGTGGGCTGACACCGAGCCTCCATACCAACTAACACAGCTTTCCAGGACGTACAACCTCAGACTAGAACACACAATCCACTGACTACATGAACTGACAAGGGAAAAGTATTGCTGATCAAATTATATAATGTAAACTGATCATCATGTTCATTATTTGGAGAGTTCATTAATTTATCACATCTTCACTGGAGCACCAGATCACATCTTCTAGTGTGTTTTAAAACTGTATTGGAAGAAGTATTCTGATCCTTTACTTAAGTAGAAGTATTAACTTCACATTGTCAAAGATTTCACTACGTTTCACGAGGTAAAAAGTCCTGCATTCAAAACCTTACTTAGGTCAAAGTATTATCAGCAAAAAAGTGAAAGCACTTATTGTGCAGAAAAATCCTGAGTGTTTAACTATTATATATGGGGTTTTTGGATTAATTAATTATTGCTGCTGCATTAATATTTGTGTTGTATTTCACTGCTGAAATGTAGTGGAGTAGAAATATAAAGTACCAAAAATGGTGATACCAAAAAGTACATCACATTTGTACTTTAGTCTTTTGTATAGCATGTGTCTCAGTTTAAATGATCAGTTTTAGTTTGTAAGTTTCCATGTGTAGTATTATAGTGTGTGGCCCTCTCTATGTTTCTATGTCTATTCCCTGAACTAACATTAGTGTTGAGACTAATGAAAATAGCTGAGGCAGTTTCTTGATTTGATATGTGCGGCTCCCTCTGGCTTCTCTTTACATATTTTAAAACCGATCAGGACTGCCTTAGCTGCCGATTCCTCTGACTGAGATTAGAAACTAATTGCACAAACTTTAACTACAGGAGTCCCCAAAATGTCACAGCATATGTTTAGAGAGCTCAGCATATGGCATGGAGGCTCAGAGCCACGTCGTCTGCCTGATGAGTAAGCCTTAATGTTTTCATTAGTAGGGACAAAAGCAAAATATTGAAAGCAGAACAATTTAAAGTCAAATCCAACTGAAGCTTGTGAAAAGAATACAGTGTAATTTACAGTGTATTGTGTTTCTGATTGTTGTTTATGTGGATTTTGGACTTTTCCTGCGGGTAAGGATTTGTGGTTTTTGAACATGAAAAGTTGCCTGCCTCGGTGATACAACAAAAACTCAAATCCTACAGCTGCTTCACTGACATCGAATTAATCTGAAGACTCGAGGTGGCTTGCTGTGCGCACTGCAGCATTCATTTTTTGCTGTTAAATACCTTGTTAGCAGCCCATCCTATTACTCTCTCTCTCTCTCTCTCTCTCTCTCTCTCTCTCTCCCATGCATGATTGGAGGTAATTGTCTTCGGTATGCATCATTGAAATAGTCCCAAAAAGCAAAGGACTGCCAGAAAACCCCAGCAGCACGACAGTGGAGGAAACGGCGTCTCAGCCTATCTCTCTCTGTCACATTTGTTATTCCAGACAATTAGTAGGGTTGTTTTGGAAAACTTCCTACTTCTGACAGAAGGTCCTGCTTGACCGCATAGACATCCATTTTTAGTACTATTTAACATAGATTTAAATCTAGTCTGACTCTGAATATGTAGAAAATAGAGTTGTTATGCAAACAGTTTTCTTGGAACCCCCCAGTGACCTCAATCTGCAAAAACCTAAAGTTCTCATTTGCAAGAAAACGGTTCGTAGTAGAATCTGTTCATGCCATATTCAGCAGAGTTCTGCCTGGAGGAAAATCTGAATTGATACCCAAATCTCACCACATCTTACTTCCACTGATAACGAGGATGGAAGTCAGTCAGCACTTTCGAAACCACTTTTTTTCACTCTTACACCTGCTAAATATCAGCATGTTAGCATTGTGAATATGCACCACTGTTCTAAGTCTCACAGAGCTCCCAGCATGGCTGTAGTCTATCTGTTCTTCATGGTTGAGTAATGTAAATCTAACTTTCCCTTCAAGTGAGACTCTCAATGTGTCCTGTCCTTCAAAATAATGATATTTCTGTCTTTCAGGCCGTGAGGTGGTGGGCTCTGTTGTGGTGCTCAGGGTCACAGCTCTTTGGCCGCTGAGTGCAGAGCGGCAGCTGTCACGGTCTGAGGAGTCCCTGGGAAGCTAAAAAGGATCATGCAGAGCAAAGCGAGGTTCATGGCTAAACGGAGATGATCCTTGGCCGTGCTAAACATCCTCACAAATCTGCCTGGCCGACAAGGTTTCCTGCTGGCGTCAAATCTACAGATGGTATTCCATCTGTAAGTTACTGGCTATGTTAGCGTATTGCACAATCTGCATTTGTACCTGTTCATATCTTCAATTTGTATTTAAGTCATTATTATTTCACTGTTCTTACTATTTACTATTCTTAATCACCTTACAACTGCATTTAGCTCAATTAGAACATAGTGACAGGCAGCTCTCTGTAGTAGTTCTGGTGGCTAAATTATCACTTCACCACTGTTTTAAAAAATATTTAATTCCTGTGTGTATTGGTGTTTTGTATGTGGGTTATAAGCCACTTGATGCCAAATTTCCTTTGGGATAAAGAAAGCATCCATCCATCCATCCATCCATCCATCCATCCATCCATCCATCCATCCATCCATCCATTCATCTACCCATCTATCCATCTCATCTGTATCCACTGGGAAGCTGCAAGTAGGACTGTGGCAGTCTCTATCAAGATAGAGCACGTCATCAATATTTTGATCATTGACTTCATGCACCTTAAATTATTATTGAAACTACCTTGAGGAGTTATGGACACCACAACAGAGCTAAACGGAGAGTAGATATTTACATTCACTGAATGTTAATGTTGCTCTCTAACTGCTGGCAACACATTCTCATTAACAACTCGACATGAACAACGGTCTCCTGGTTGAAGGTTTGTTCAAACCATCCACTTGTACTGTTGCTGTACCGGTCAAGCTTTGCACATGACATGTCAACATGGCGTTTTCAACAGTATCAGTGATAGACATTCCAAAGGAAATTATGGCAAACTTCTGAAATAATAGTTCTGAAATATCAGAGAGAAGTAGGCAGAAATGACTATAAAAGTACCAGGTACTGTCCAAAACTTTTGCAAATGGAAAACCAAAAAAGGGGAGTTGAGCTGCAAAAAAAAGTATGTTATTTCTTGAGTGCGGAACTGATTTTTTTTCTCACTCAAATGTAGTATATATAACACAAATACAATTCCATACAAGATGCTCTTCTTGTTCAGCTGCATTTAAGTGTAGTTCTTGTGCATAACACAGACATTCACACACTCCACATGAGCAGCATCTTAACTCTTGCTACTGATGAATGTTACGTAAGTGACCTGGCTATTTCTTTTGATATGATTAGCTGTGAAATCATCATAAAATCCCCTTCATCAATCTATTCACCATACAGCCAGGGTGCGGGGACAGAGCTGGTATACAGCAGGGCAGAGCCATGTGACAGTGTGCATGTACAGTAGCTTAGTATTCGTGGATCAAAGGCCAGAACCAGTGTGCTAGAGAGAAAGCATAGCCTGAGGACCGACTCTGACGTCTGGGGAGAACCGAGTGGGCATTGAATTAAACAGAAATGTAATTTAAATGAGTTACGAAAATGAATGTGTGCTCAAATGAATAAGCTGCCGCCTGACCAAGCACAGAAGAACTAAGAAGCCCAAAGTAAAATTGAGAAGCTTGGAAGATGACAAACTATAAATTGCAAACCATGATTTACTTTTACTGTTTGTCAGTTGATGATAAATTCTGCAAAAGCCACATCAACAGGATATTTACCTTGAGAAAACCGCAAAAATTCATGGGACAAACAATGTGAGTCAGAGCTGTGGTAAACAAGAAGACTGTAGGCTGCTATTGTGCAGGGGAACCCCAAAAGAACATTGCTATTTCATGACGTTAATTGTAGAAGAATAGTATTTTTCCCACCTGGCGAAATAACCAAGATATTAATTTGACCCCTAACTGTGTTTAAAATGTGAGAAGCAGATCTGAGTTGTCAAGAAGACATTTTCATTCCCTACATTTATCATTTTTCAAAGCAAACCTTGAGCCCGGCCTTTTGAGTTGTTATTTCTATGCATCCTACTTTACCCATTAATAAGAAGATGAAACGACTTCACCGAGGTCATTTGGAGGCTCCACTTATGCAGTCTTCTCACAAAATGACAGCTACATTTCTCCATTCATACATCTCAGGGACTTCACCACAGCAGGGATAACAGCTTTTTTTCAGTCTTTGAGCGTGTCCTATGCTGTTGAAACTGTCTCATAAGTATTCATAGACAAATGTCAAGTTACATAACTCATATGACAGAATGCACAAAAACAATAAATACAGAGTGAGTTGTATCTGTAAATCTTTATCTAAATCTGCGCCTCTAATTTACAACTTTTATATATATATATAGACTATTTTATGGTGCTGTTTCACACAAAATCCGCAAATACAGGGAGTATCTGCCTCTGTATTTGTACACAAATGTGAAACTGTTAAAAAACATGGAAAAGGTGTCTCGTGTCACGTTCGTAGGCTGCAGGCTAACATGCTCAGAGACTTGAATCTCAAGGTGTGTTCAGATATGTACTTCATTCCAAGTCTCTTAAATTACATCCACGTGTCCCTCACTGCCATCTATTATATAGCCAGCCAATATACCCACTGTATAGTTGGCCAATTCCTTTTCCTAGGAGTCATAACCTGCCATACTCTGCCTCTGATTGGCTAGTACTCACTGTTGTCATTGGTTATATTTAGGCATGAGGAGGGAGATTGGGTAGGGTTAGAGTAAGATATCAGGTAAAGCCAATCAGAGGCAAATACCGCATATTGGTGTTAGCTGTAAGCTAGTTAGCAGTGGACATATACCGACTGTGCGTATTTGTGTAAGCTCAAACTCACTGACTGAACTCCGAAAATAAAGTTCTTCAGTTCAGTTATTTCCATCCAGGCTCTCTCCTTCTTCTACTCATCTTTGTACATTTATAGATCCATTAAGCCCCGGGACACATTTTGAAAAAGTTAAAACATTGTGAACTTGCAAGGATGCGTCTTCACAGCGATTCGCGCCGCCCTGGGCCAATTCACATCTAATCGCCTCTTTCCATTGACTCTGTGTGCAGCGTTCTGTCTGAACACAAAATTGTGCCCCAAAAAAATTAAAGCCTCTTTTGCAAAAATGGAAAAAAAATATGCTCAACAACTATGCTTCGTTGTCATCAAAACAATAGTTCACAAGAAGTGAGGGGAGTTTGAATTTCAGTTGAACTTTAAGTTGGATACTTATCAAGCTAACAGCACACGTTCAGTCTCTACCTGTGAAAGGTAATGAAGACTCTTGATGAAAGAAATCAAGCGCAGCGTGAGCAGGAGGCAGGAGGATATTCAGGGAACATTATTTGAATGATCTGTGATGATGGCTGTTTGTTTTCTTAACTCAGACAGGAGATGATGAGTTTGAAAATTAATTAGCATTACAGTGTGTGTGTGTGTGTGTGTGTGTGTGTGTGTGTGTGTGTGTGTGTGTTATGTTTTAAGGGACCAGATCAATATTCGCCTCGAGCTCTTGTCAACATTTTAGGAGTTGGCGTGTCATGCAGTGGTGGCGAGATAACGGACAAAATGGACAAAAAAGGGCAAAAGAACTTGGCAGTGAATAAATGCAGACAATTACAGATGCTTGAATGTTCAAGCAGTTGCATGCGTCATGCAATGCTGTTAAAAATAAACTAATGTCATACATCTTTTTCAGCCTGAAATAAGCCTCCATGTGATGTAGCGTGTTGCATCTGTAATCTAGGTAATCTTTTATTAAAACACGCCTCGGATGATAACCTCAGCTTCATGGATGCACCCTGAGATTGGCATGTTTCATAAGGACTTCCCGCTGATTCCAAATGAACGCGGACACTGTCTGAGAGAGCGAGAAGGATTTGTCATGCATGTAAATCGCCAAATGGGCAAGTGGAACGCAATACCTCCGGATAGGGAAACATTAGACTGATTAAATAACCCAAGAAAAATAGAAAATTAAATAAATTCTATCATGAATTTGTATTATTTTGCACAAGTTAGATTAAATTAAGAAAGATTTAGGAAAAAAAAAGGCAAAATGTACTTTGGCAATCCAAAATTATGATTAACCCTTAATTTGCGTTTTGGTAGAGCTAGCAGCGTTGCTCGAGAGTTGGTGGTCATCTTCGTCGGGCCACACTAAAATATCTCAGCGACTGTTTGACAGATCTCTATGAAATATTTGTCCAGTAATTGGTGATGCCCATGCAGTAGATGAAGCCTACTGACTTTAGCGATCGCCTGGCTTTTCCTCTAGCGCCACCATGAGATGACATTTGTGATTTGGGTAAAATGTCTCAACAAATATGGATGAATTGCAATAACGTCCGACGATCTCTTAACTTTTCATTTAGGTTGTATATGACAAGACATTATTCAACACAGCAATCTTCCAACAACAGCAACAACTAAACTTGCATCGGGGAAAAACAACAACCGTAATATGATTATCCCTGACACCACCTGGGATCTCGCCATTGATTGCATTCAGTCATCGAGATATTGGGACGAAAAAATCCAATTCTGCTGCCAGCTGTCCTCGATGTCACAATATTGTGACAATATTTGCAAAGCATAGAAACAAGTAATCCTCAAAAGTAGGAAGTCAGTGGATTAAAAAGGATATGATGTGCCTTCAACTTGAAGGTTAAGTGGATCAAGTAAAACATATAATATAATCTGCTTGTTCTTTCCAGCAACTTGATTGCTATATTGTCATTAACAGACATTTTAATATCTTTCTGTGTGTCCCTACAATTTATTCATCTTGATCCTTGAATCGCAATATACCCCTACACCCTAAATAAGGGTTGAATCCAAAATGATCTGTTCTGGCATTGAAATGCATGATAAGGCTGGCAATATACATATGTAAAGTCTGCAATTGTTTATATATTTATTTATCTGTTGTTGTTGTTGCTGTCTTTTAATACTGTTTTATTTAAATTGAATAAAAGGAGAGAATAACAAACAACAAAAGAAAAATTCACTTTAGGGGAAGTTTAAATCAGCCATCAGTCACTGACACTGATGGTCAGCAGTGCATAAAGTGATGTGAAAATGAAGCTACGGCAGCTTCAAATCCTCTCTAATAGGCTGCTGAGGTCCATCCTGTTTGTTTTGGTGCATCCTTGTTTATTCAGGTGGCCATGGCTCATGTCCACACACGGCCTCCTCTGTGGCATGTACCAACCCACTCACATGCCGGCCAAGTACACCCACTCCACTGCCCACTTTATCCACCCGCCACTCTCTCTCAGCTCATCAAAAGCAGGAAAAAAGCATTATCTTATTCTCGAAAACGGTCTACCTAAATTAAATGCCCCCAGCTTTGCGTGTGCATGTTTATGTGTCCTGGCCCAGTTTCTTTTTGTTTGTTTGTGTGTGTGTGTGCGTGTGTGCGTGTGTGTGTGTGTGTGTGTGTGTCTAAGTGATTGCTCTCCAGTACCTTGTTTCACTGCTCCTCAGGTAATAGGAAACTTGGAGACAAACGGATGCTGGAATGATTGCCTCTATGCTGTCCGACAAAATGCTTGAGGGGTAAATAGGAATATTTTTCTCTTTTGTGGAGCCTTGTTTTCTTCTACTTCACAACACTTTCACCATGATATTAGTTGTGCCTTTTACTAAGACATGGAAGAGCTGACAATGCTGCATCAGACTGAGCCCAGAGACCTACAGGTATAATGACAACACCTCCACTGTTACTGCAAATAGCGGCAAATGTGGTGATAATTGCAGCCAATTACTCCCCTGGCCCCTTGGTGTTTCGTGACTGTAATAATGCCTCTCTCCATCTGCAGCAGTGAGTTTGAAAGAAAGACAAAGAAGACATCTAAAGGGTACATCATCTTTTTTGCAACTCAGTGGATGTTATTAATCTAAGATAGTTTATTATGTGCCATATTTGAAATACTTGATCCATTCTGGGACTGATTTCATTGCACTTGTGTCTCACATTTTTTGAAGGAATTGATACTGACACTTCATTAAATACCCGTATTTGCTGAAAATGAGATGATAAGATTGATACCACTCTCATATTAGTCTGTTAAGTATGAAGCTACAGCCAGGAAACTTAGGTTAAAAAACAAAAAAAAGCCTACGCACACCTCTAGAGCTCACAAAACCTCACGCTAAATCTTGCCGGAGCATATAGGGTCCTATGTTCCCAAGTTTAATATCTTCTTAAATGGCACATCAACAAGACCTTTCAAAGGATTTTACGCTCTCAGCAAAGTTTTATCTCTGAGTCAAATGTTCAATGTATGTTTCCTGGGGTCAATATGTTGAAATCACCCACCTACAGCGTATAGCCTTCTTTTGCTATACTCCTTAATATGCCCTCAAATTTGTGGGCAAGGCAGTTTTCTTGACTTTAAACATTGATATCTCCACAGAAATAACACCAGAAATACCTACTTGTAGGTATACATAGGTCACTTAATGGTTGAACTCAGAGCAGATACTCAGCACTCAAACCGTTAAGGCTGAGTCTACCATGTTTTATGACCCCCATCTCTTAAGTCACTACCTGCACTTCATCTGCCTGCCCACCTGTCCCTCATCCCCCCCCCCTATCAGTCTCTCTCATCAGCCTTTGTGCTGAACAGTTTCCCCTGCCTATTAATCTGCCAGCCTACCTTTTGACCACAGCGTGTTTTGGGACTTTTGACGCTGCCCAGCACTCTAAGTTTGTCAACAGTCATGTGACGGGTCAAGTAAATATGTCAGAGCCGTTTTGGCAAAAACAAAAGTACAAAAGTAGAGAAAATGTTCCGGAAGTGATGCAGCCACCCACGTTTCTATAAACATATCTCTATGATTTTTTTAATCGAATAATGAGTAGCTTGTGATTATTGATTTTATGATTGCCCATGTCTAGTCTACATCTGGGGAGTCATGGAAGTAGATTAGCTAATTTTTCTCAAAAAGTATTCCTTCAAAATCACATGCAGAAAAATGTCTCTATATTTAGCTTTTTCTATCCAAAGCTGTGTTTTTCTGTGAGCGCTGCTGATGTCAGTATGTAGTTACAGCGGTCATCGTGTCGCACAAGGTTGATGCAGCGTGAAACCAGACCCCACCATTACAACCAGCGATGCGGCTGACGCACAACAAACAAAAACAATTAAAGCGGACCCCGCGAGGACACAAGCTGCACCGTCTCCAATTGGGTGCCATAAAAGAACACACTATGCTGTGCTCTCAGGTTATTGATGATTTCATAATCAGTCTGTTTAATGGTGTCAGGGGACGAAAGATATCTGCAACCTTCCTGCAATCATCCCGTTCTGTAGCCTGTGGTAGAAAGACATCAGGTGGTGTGTGCCAGGGTTATTACATTATAGGTTTAATAAAAGAATCTGCTCTCATTTGCGTATTATTATTTAAACAGGTGTAAGAGTGAAATCACGGTGGAAAGGGGACATCTACTGTGGCTCATTTTCAATAAACTCAGCAGCAAACATGAGTGCAGGGATGAGCAGGGAAGCCGACTGACACACACTGTTGTAGAAAAGAGACGACGGAGATATCATTCACTTTCCTGGACACCATTATTAAGCAAAATGCATTTCCTTAGGCATCATTTTTCATTGCAGAATTTCTCCCTGACAATTTTGGTGTTGCTTATGTTTTTATGGTATGAAACCATAAAGGTTTTATTGCAGTAACGAATCCCTGATTCTCATGAATTAGTTAGCTGTATAGTTATACTCTCTAGCACTCAAGAATCTTCCTGCGGGATTCTTTACACTCAACAGGAACGGCTGTGGCTTGTGTGGGTGTATTTGATGAAATGAATTATGTTCCCGTTCTATTGAGTGTGTCACAGACATTCCAGTGAGCCAGCATGCACAATATTAGTGCCCGGGCCCACGTACATGGAACAGGGCCATAATTAATGTTATTAATTACACATGTTTACCTTCCAATGACATGTCAAAATGGCTGCTGTGAAAAAAGGCCAATGGGCTCGGCACAATCCCAATGTCCCCCTCAAACCCTGAACCCTCAGGGACTCGATGTCACCTTAATGGTTGAGTGTGAGAGACTGTAAGGGCTTGAAATGGTGTAAATATGAATGGGACAGCACTTTGCGGCAGCACGTTACCATAACAAGGTCAAACAATATGTACAATTGTGGGTATTTATTTTAACTTTTTACTCCCTGATTGATTTGATGGTCTTCCAGGCTCTTTCCTCACAAGATAAGCGGTCATTTCAAATATTTACTAATTTTTTCTCAAAACAGCTTCAATGACAAAATTAAATGTTTGATGAATAAATCAGTGTAATATATTCTCTGCTTCCATTCCTCTGATTTCATGTGTTTTTATGTTCCATCTTTAATCCTTAATGTTTCTGAGTAGATGAAAACAGATGTGCTGTCCTGTTCGTTTGCATTTTTTTTTTACATGTCCATGCTTCCATTGATAACCCTGTGTTTAATGTCACATTGCTATGAATTGTGGGTAATTTCCTTGGGCAAAGTCTGCAGAAATGCAGAATGTCCATCCTCTCTGCCATCCTCACACAGAAGCTGCTCAACACCTTTTTTTTTTTTTACAATTATCACTGGAACAAAACGGACTGCCACCTGCTGCCAGCTGCTCTCGGGCACAACATTGTGTTCCTCCGCTCCTCCCTGTCGTGATGGGAGACGAGCCGGCCCCCTGGCGCTGTCACTCTCCCTATGTTTGCTTCACAGACGCTGCATTGGGATGAGGAAGCTTTTGAACAGCTGTGTGCAAGGCACAAGCAGCGCGTTGGCTCTCCGAAGACACCCTGCTGTAAAATGGCACGATTATATGTGATATTTGACAGGCCAGTGCGTGCCACGTTTGATTCGATTTTGTGTTCTGTAAGAGCATCTCCTGAGGCTGAATGAAGTGACAAAACAGCAACAAGCTTTGGATCTGAGCTTGAGTCCTTATTATTTTGGAAGATGGCTGTGATAAAACCCAGCGTGCACCTTGCTGCTGCCATCTGCTCCCTCCAATTCTGCTTGCCTGACAAGAGTTGTGTTAACACAAAAGCACCATGGTTCCTCTGCTAACCAATACTTGTTAACATTGGCAGCATATCGGACACAAAACATTCCTGCATGAATGTCAGTGAGCATACATGACTGACTTTATCACCTTGTATACTGTGTTTGTGTGTGTGTGTGTGTGTGTGTGTGTGTGTGTGTGTGTGTGTGTGTGCGTGCGTGTGACTTTATATAAGCAGAACAGGAGCCTGTCGAACTGATTAAAATGGAGGGAAAATAAAAAGTATGGCAATAAAAAAATGGTTTCCCTTAATATACACAATGTGTAGTTATCCTTGCTACAAGATGATTTGTTGCAAGGACACGGGAATCCTTTATTATCTATCTTCTGACATTACAGCCTGTTGTTTTTCAGAGGTGGCTTAGTCCCAGAAAAAAAAAATATTGATCCAGCTGAAAGTATCCCTTCAGAACAATCCATCAGAATCATTTTAAATCCACCGATTTAAAATGATTGTGTTTTTTTCTGATGCATCAACAGAACGCCACCTATTCCTCTTCAAAAGAAGAATTCTTAATGAGAACTCTCCACTGTCAAATCAAACAGCTTTCGATGTTGTTATGTAAGATAATTAAACTGAATTTATGAACAATAATTATTTTCAATAATTTCACAGGGTATTATTACTATATGTATTGCATTACAATGTAATATTGTGATGACATAAGGTGGAATATATTAAACAAATACATTGTTTTTAAAAGACAGGGATGCCAATTGTAAAACACCAGAGTTCAAACATGCTTCGGTTCTAAATGTGTCATTGTCGTCACTCGCCGATGTTTGTGAAAAGATGTTAAAGACTCCGTCATCACTGAAATGGCTGACGTTTGCAGTAAAATGGTTGATGGGTGAGTCAACTTCCTGGTCCCCGATTTGGATCACTCGCGTCCGTCAGAGCCTGACAGCAGTCCTGCCGAGCCAGGTGCTTTATGTTCATTTCCTGAACAATTCAATTCGCTGATTAATCGCTCCCCTCAGAGTAAAAAGGCTGAGAAGCCAGTACAAGGCCTGCAGACATTTCTCAAACCACATTAACAAATAATGGGATTGACTGGCAGTTTTAAGTTGTGTCTTTTCTTGTGGCAAAAATACTTTTTTCATGCAGATGTATAGCTCACGAAGCAGATGCATGCTGGTGTAATTATGTTGTTTTTTTCTCTTTGAAGTGTAGGTCAGACACATTTTCAAATCAGGAAATATGCAAATGCTCACTAGTGGAATGCAAAGATGTTGGATTCATTTGAATAATCTCTTCAAAAACATCTAGAAATACCCTCCCCTGCGATTCAAGAAGAAACCCCAAGTGAGGGTCATTTTTATTCATCATATTTGGAAAATAAATAGCTTCATCTCGTAATAATCACAATGCATCTTTAGACGGTTGTACAGATATTATCAACAAGAAATTAACTAAAGTCATATTCAAAACAGTTTGTGTTAAATTGTAATTGTCCATCGGGGCTCATGTGGAAAATATGCATTAGCAAAACTTGGCTACAAAAGAGCAAAGCCATAAGATCTGATTTGTTGTTGTTGTTTGGCAAGACAGGTGACACTGCAATAGATATATATAAAGCAATGCATTACATGAATTAGACATTGAACAGTTGTGAACAGTTTTATCCCTGTCCACAAATTTATCACAGTGTTAATTTTAAAAGCCGAAAGATCAAAGGTTTCACATGAATAAGACAAAAGCTCAGCACGAAAAGGTTACTGCTGACACGGCATGCATAAATGATAAGGACCGTAACAAATGGCAGCAGTAAACACGTCGACTCAATGGCTTGCTTCCTAAATTATAGCCTTATTCATTATTTGACCGTGATCATTAGTAAAACCGTAATAAAGTTCCCGCGATTGTAAGCACTCGGAAAGGTCAGTCTGCAAACGATTTTAGTGAGGATTGTCATACTAGAAAAATTACATAAATTTACAAAGAACATCCCTGAAAAAATATTACAAGTCGATCTGAAAAAATGGCCCTGCTGGCAAACACGGCTTTAATCATACTCACAAAATAAAACCACAGAAGACTAATGAAAACATCTTGCTTGGTGCCGTGTTCAATATGTGACCCAGTGATCTCAGCATCAGCGCTCTCCTTTTTTTTCTGAAACCGTTGTCCTCATTCGTCATTGTGCTATATCGTTCGTCTGAGCATCACCAGCCCTCTTTGTAAACACGCAGTTTCCCAAACTGCAACAGTCAAACCGGCATTTGAGCCACCTGGCCAGAACAGAAATTACTCCCACAGAACGATCGTCCGCCTTTTTCTCCATCCCCCGGGTAGTAGTAGAAGTTTCTGGTAAACACTTCACATTACATGGACGGGGCAGGAGTGAGCCTGAGTCGGGTACCAGTGAGGGGCTAAGAGAGGAATGTGTTACTCTAGTCACACCAGAGAGGTTACAAATGTAAATGTGTTGTTGTTGCTGTCACAGACAAAGTTGATTTGGCACTGCTCCAGTCTGGCAATATCCCCAATGTCCAACTCTGATAATAACTGAGTCGGGTCTGTGTTTGTTGTGTAAATCTGTTTCCCCTGCTGCTCCTCTACATCCTCCACTGATTTCTCTATCTCCTGCTTCTCATCTTCACTGTCCTCATCGTCCTCTTCTTCTTCTTCTTCTTCTTCTTCTTCCTCCTCCGTGATGGAGCAGAGGCGGGTGGTGCTCCCGGGATTGTCGGCAGGCGGTCTGTAGTGGCACTGCCCGTTCAGCAGCCTCCTCAGCGGCATCAGGGGAACCGCTTCCTCCCCCAGCAGCTGCTGCTGGCAGTGCCGGAAATCGCTCTGACGCTTCAGCCGCTTGAACTCGCTGAAGGCAGAGGAGGCGTTCTGGTAGAGGCTGTTGGCGATGGCCCGGGCCTTCTCCGACTTACTGACCAGGACGGCGTGACACCGGAGCACCACGGCCATGTTCTTGACCTGGTGCCTGTAGATCCAAGCCAGGATCTTTGGCCGTGACGGGTCAGTGCCGCAATGGGTGATTCTGTTCAGAGAGTAAAGATGGATGGGTTTCTTTTTTCCAGATTTGTCAGCACTCATCCGGATGCCTTGCAGTCCCACTGACAACCTCATCTTGACACTCTGCTCCCCGTAGTTGCTCCTCGCCCAGATCTTTGCTACAGCCTCCTGGGTGCAGCCGTCTCCCTTTGCCGTGATAGTGACCACACTCCCCAGGTAGCGCACATTGTAAACAGGCTCCTCTTTGTTCAGTTCCACCTTTTGTCGTTTGGTATGGAAGATGTTGCCCACCCAGTCGAAGGGGCAGTCAGGCAGCAGGTCCGGACAGGAGCGCAGAAGAGAGGAGAGGATGGAGTGGTAGGTCAGCCCAGTCCCCAGGCTCTTGGGTTTACTCTTGGCCTCATCCTCCACCAGAACAAACTTATTCCTTCTCCAGGGCAGCATGGTGCGTGAGTAGTTGGAGCGAGTGAGCCCTCTGTCGCTACGTCTGTTCTTGTCAGCTCAGGCAAAAGAGTAGGAAAGGCGGTGTGTGCGAGGAAGAGAGGAGAAGCAGAGAGAAGCTGCTTCACAAAACACAGAGGAGAGACTGCGAGCTGCGAGCCTCAACCAGTCGGTTACCCCGCTCGCTCCTCCTTCCTCTCTCCCTCCTCCTCTTCCTCTTCTTTCTCCTCTGTTGTCTGCATCATGCAGCGCAGATCAGTGCAAGAGCCTCAGCCGGCGCTCAGGCACCCTCAACCCCCTCCCTGCTTCAATGTTTTGCTTCCAAATGGCTCCCTACCAAAGCATTATTTACCCGTCCAGCTTTGCACTGAGGTATCACTGTACATGTTTATTGTAAACCTGAGGAAGAGGGTACACACCTCTCTCTTTCTCTCAGGGGACTTTTGTGACTTGTTAATTCTGCTGTAAAAGTCAGTCGAGTCCACAGTGTTATTAATTATTTATGTTTAGCGTGAGGTTTAAATGCGTTTGTCAGATGATTGATCTTATTAGCACGAGGATAAAAGAAGTTTGGATCCAAAACACAAAATCGTAACCAGGTATAACTCTAATCAATCTGTCAGTCTTTTAAAACATGCACTAACATTGTGTAACAACTTACTCTAAGTTTTAAGTACTGTCCTCATGCTGTAAAACGTTTGTTGCATCAGCAGGTTTAAAGTACAAGTATCTATGTATGGACTCGACTTATTACTTCCATAAGAGTGATCTTACAAATTAATTCAAGAGCAACTCAAAGGAAGAGCAAGTTTCTGTAATAAAAAAGCATGTAAGCCCTTGCATCTACAGATTCAGAGGATGAAACATTAATTATGCATTTGAAATAAGGAGTCTCATTTGTAATGGCCTTTATATTCTACACAGTGCAATTTATCACAAATTGCATGTCATCTCTTGAAGTAGAGTAATGAACCAAAATAATATAATATAAACTCTCAATGCTGTTTTCCATGACTTGTGTTCATACTAGTTGTTTTTGCCAATTGCATTTTGAATTAATGGGTGGTCAAAGAGCAGGACTTTGCCATTCCATACTGGGGTTCCTGTACTGAGTGTGGTGGTCAGATTAGGGAAGGACAACATTTTCAGTTACGTGTTAATAAAGTAAGGACAGCCGGTCTTGTGCTTCAGGTCACTATTGACCATATAGCCAGGCTGACAGCATCACTCTAGAGATGGCAATCACAGTCGGTGTCTCGGTCCACCACTTCAGTCTAGACTGACATTCCTCAACAACTATTAAATGGATTGATATGAAACTTTGTACAGACGTTCATGCTCCCTGGAGGCTGAATCCTACTAGCTTTAATGATCCTCTGTCTTTTCCTACAGTGCCTCCAGCAGGTCAAACCTTACACTTAAATGGGGAAATAGCTCAATGTCTAATGGGTTAAATTGCACAACATTTGGACAGATATTCATGGTTCCTATAGGATGTATCGTCATGACATTGGTAATCCTCTGACTTATCATCTAGTGCCATCATCAGGTCAAACTTTAATCTCTCCAATACTTCAGTTCGACCAAATACCTGCAAAACTAAAGACATTCCTATTAGTCTCAGTTGTACTAGTGCTAATTAGCAAGTGTTAGCATACTCAGATTTGGATATTTTCATAAGGATGGCAACCTTCTCGTGTAGTGCTCTTATATATGATCACAATGTCCTGATTATGGCAGAATGTGTTTTTTTGCCTATATCGATGGAATGAATTTACAGATCCTAATTAAACTTAATGTTAACCTTATGATGAATGAAGTTCTATGCTTGCTGAAAGGGTATAGTTACTGTGGCTACACTACAGAAGAAAATACATAGATTGAATAGGTTTAAAGGCACTATCTCATATGTAGATGTGATTTCGAAACAGCAGTTCTGTGAATAAATTGCATGACCATGATCTGATCCAGGATGAGCTGGTATCTTCTTGATTCCCCAAAGAGCAGTGGCATTGAGGAGGCCTCACACAAACAGCTATAGTTCCATTACTCATCTCTGTGATGTGAGATAGCTCATCTCTAACCACAGGAGATTAGCGCAGACCCTGATATGCTAAATTGAAAATAATCCATCACGATTTGGCCTTTACAGAAATGGATAAGTGTATTCAGTATTGACTTATCTGCCATCCGAGTTACCATTCTGAATAAGGAGGGTTTGTCTGATGAAATTAGGAAATGTCTTGACTCTCTGCTCTTACATGTCCAGTGTCTTTATGTCTTTGCTTGTGAAAGTGTTTACAAATGTTGTAACTGTAGTTAAAAGCATTATAATATAATAATCTTCATACTGATAGGAAAGGGGAGGACTGAGTTATATGAAGATATTTCTTCTGGAGTGGGATGTATTTCAATAAATCTCTGTATTTAAGGTTTTTAAAAGTTAAAACCATTTTCTATATATGCACTTATTATTATCAACATATAATATAATGTATCTGAACTGAATTCCAATCCCTCCGATAGTTGCTGAGATATTTCAGGCTAAAAACTGTTTTTGCTCAGTTGAGCTACACAGAGGATCCCCAGCTCAGTCCTGCCTCCTGAGGCATCCTCATTCCCTGTAAATCTGCCTCCCTCTCTCGCTCTCCTTCAGTTGAACATACACATCCATTATGAACTCACACAAGCAACCCAGTGTGCAGAATGTTATCATAGCGAACCAATTACTTTTATCAGAGTGACACTCCTCCCTCACCTATATTATCCTCCCCTTCCTTACCCTCAGTACCTTTTTCATTGCGCTTGAAGACATCCTTTTATCCAGGGCAGCATATGCTACGTATTTATGTCCTGCAAAGCCAGCCTAATTGAATTGGTCTCTCTCTTCATCGTGTGACACTTACCCAGCGTGGTGTAATCAATTAGAGGGGCCTGGCAGAGAGGGTCCCAGCTCTTGGATGGCTGATTTATGGCTGTACGTGATGGCGTCAGCAGGGCAGCCCAGCAAACAGTGGAGAACGAGAGAGAGGGAATAATGCCAGAAAGGGATACTTCATAAATCAGACCGGTGCCATAAATAACAGCCCTACATCCAATCAAAGAAAAGAGAGTCACTCACAAAAAGGATAAGGGAACCACATGAACATCAGGGCTTAGGTGATTCCTTTGTTTACAAAAAGAGAAAGTACAAGCCTCAAAGGGTTGAAATCAATATCATCTCATTCCGACACTATAGATTACCTTTGGCTTGGATGAATACATAATGTAGTTCAAGTCAGTCGTGGTTTAATGAACAGGGAGGGTGCAAGACATAAGATATAGTAGGCTCATTCCCACCTTTAATCAGGGGAACGATACATTCACAGGAGACCTGCAGGTCAACTCCACCTCAGTTACTCCGGTATTGCACCACAGGGAAAGTGTTGCGCGACAGTGAGCGATTATCAGTTTACATGTAAGGTCAATGAATTAAAAAAAAAATGAAATGCTAACTTTATTGACTAATGGCTCATGAAACAAGCGAATGCCTAACGAGTCACGTGACTGACGAGACAAAATAAGATGCTCAAGGTCTCGGTGTGTCGGTATCAGATGCAGAGGGTCGCTGACCAAGCGTCTGTATTTAACGGGTTGCAAAAGTTAGTTAAGAAGACTGATAATACTCTCCCAATATCAAATTTAATGAACCATGAGTCTACACTTTGATAGAAATCCAGCATTTTCTGTCATCCATTATTCACAGTGCTAAACGGACATCACTGATACCCCCATATTCAGTATCATTAGCATCATTAGTGTTTCATCAAGTGTTGCAGGTAAATGTGCAATACGTTTGAAGGTTTGAGGGACAGACTATGAGGCATGCCATGATAAAGTCTGTACCAAATAGCTTCATTATACATGCAGTGCTCTTGTTGCGTAATCCTCAGAGGCAATCCCCCAGGCACAGAATGCCAGCTGATTTCAATATCTCGAGGAACTGAGACTTTTCCAAATAATGTGCTTTTCAGCGGGAGAATGAGCAGATTGCAGCGCCAGGGTAGAGCTAAAAGCCGTGCGATACAAAACAAAAGAAAAATCTTCAAGTTATTTCAAATGGGTTTTACATAAGACTCTGCTTCTGAAGTTTTTGTCCAAATGCCCCAAAACTTTTGATCGCATCCTTGATATCGCATGTTTGATTCCATCAAAGGCACCTGACTGAAGTCAAATAAGACTTGAGATTGATGCTGTTTCCTTTTTATATGCTATTTGTCAAGACAGAATGACATTAAAAGTTTGGAGTTTGCTGAAACTTTGAGACAGTGAGGGCCAACTTTGTCCTGTGTTGCAGCTAAGTGTTAAAATCTGACATTTCAAAAGTTCAAAAGTTATTTTTTTTTGGCTGCATAATAACAACACAAAAGAATGTCTCATTTCTTCTGATCTGCACTGAATTACTTTGACATTTTAAAAAGGGGCTTGTAACTTCAACATCTGTGCTGTAAATCCAAATCATTACGTGAAGTGTAAGTGAATGTTCTGTGTTTTGGTTCTTCGTGTACAATTGGATGGACTTTACAAGGAGCAGAGTTTGTCTGGAGGATGTCGCACAGTTAGGCAAGGCTTATCTGAACCAGTCACAGCAAATTCCAGCTGTCATCCTTTCAACACAACAGCTCAAGAGGACACATATGATGTTCTTCTCGCCTATTGTACTCCGCCCTTTAAGCTGCTGCCTCCATCTGCTGTCGCTATTTCTGTCTGTCTGAAATCCACATGAATGTGTGTTAGGCTGGCATTTGAACGGAAATGTTTTTGTGACACACACACACCCACACACACACAAAGGAAATAAGGTAGTGGGAGTTTTTTTTTTTTTTACGTAGGCAGAGGATCTACAAGGTAGACTTTGTCCACAACACTAGGTGACTAATGTGGAATAGAAGCCCAGAGGACATTTCTGTTCTTTTGCTGGGGTTGAAAACATGGTTGCACCTTTTTCCCTTCTGAGGCAAGCCGCAAAATTCTCGTAGGGTAATCATTCACACGTCAGATTGATTATGTCAGAATAAATCAGCCAGAGGAGTTTTGTGTGGCAGCTATTCCTGTTCATATTTGTTGTTTCTAAAGGGTAGTTCAGAGAAGAAGCCATTGATGTTGCAAATAAGTTATATTTTTGTTTATATAAAACATATGATCATATGACAGCAGAGAAAAATAAGTAAAGAGAAGGCATACAGGCCCCGAAGTGGATGCAATCACGCTTTGGATTGGCTGATACAGATGATCAATTGACATCTATCCTTTACCCTTTAATGATTCACCATTTTGCACACATTGCTTTTGTGAGGTATAATTTAGCTCAACAACCCTCCTTAAAGTACTTTTTAAAATTCTGAACAGGTCTACCTCCGCTGTGTGCCTGTCAAAGTACACTTTTTACAGTGTAAATACCGTAAATTCATATGATACAAACAAAAAAATTTAACTTGGTGTGAATTGTAATTTTTTGTTTGATGATTAACTTTTGATGTAGAGGCTGAAAATGTCAACAGAGCAATGTAATATACAGTACAGTCCTAATTAGGGCATCATTTCTTATCCTACTTCAACAGAAAGCATCTACTAAGAAGGTTGTTCCAGACTGAGAAGTATAGGCTCAGTCCATGTCAGTGACCAGTACAGGCTTCGACAGGATTTGGACAGCAAAACATCACTAATACAGAGACATCTTTTTTTTTTTAGCCCAGAGCAGCTCTATTGCTCTGGTGCAGGCTATCACTGCCTGTGCACTACCAGTGTTTTATTGGATTGTAATGGGGCTTTTTTTTAGAACCTGGAGCAAATAAAGAATCAAAACATAAAGTATATTTCCAATATGATCCATCAACTAGATATCTCTATTATGTAGTGTATTCAAATCTATTAATTTATCAAAAACAATAAAATCACTGAAGTAGAGTATTGTCTCTATATTGCTCTTGACACAAACTCCAAAAATCTGTGCATTCCAAAGTTATGCTATATGTTTCTTTGTAAATGTTTGCTTTACCTGGCATTATGAGCAGTCTCAGTCAGTGCTAGCAGCAGGGGTGTAAATATAGACAGTGCAGGCAAGCGTGGGTGCATTGAAGCAGGTTTGGGGGGAGTAGAGAGATCGGACCATGTAATAAAATCCTTGTTTTCCACCTCAGAAATACACCTCTGTTTAATTTTAAACTCATATTGTACTTGTGGTCTTGCTATCTGTTACATACACCCTCGAAAAGGCTAACCCATCTCCATCAAGGTTTTCCTCCCTCCAGTAGCAATATCAAACTAAAGTATAAGCTTCTTCTACAAGTATAAAAACGGTGAAAAAATCATTCAATTAAAAGAATATTTTTAGATATTCAATGATGATTGTCTCTATTTGATCATGTGAAGTGACAGTACAATGGTGTGTGTCTTTGTGTGTGCTTCTTTACTAACTGGCACGAGGGCCTGTCATAGCTACCTCACGCTACTGGTTAGCGGTGCATGAATTTTCAAGTTAAAAAACAGCTTTGTTCAGAGAAGCGTCTTTCTGTTGACATCCTAACAACTCTGAAGAAGTACACCGCACGCATGATGCAATGAGAATGTGCAATGAAGCAATATATAAAAAGGCAAATTCAGTTATTCCAGTTGAAATATGGCGCTTGTCAGATATGAGGTGCAATTCATCACAACAAAAGGCTTACTGCACACATTGTTATAAATCTACCAACAATCTGTTGTCTGACAACATCCAATCTTCCCGGGATTTTTTTCTTTTTCATCCAAATTTACCTGAGTGCCATTTTTATGAATTTGAAGTAGACTCAAAGTCATGTTGTTGTTGATTGCAGGTATTTACATTACAAGTCATCAGTTCCGTCATTTGTGTCATTCATCCTGCCATATTTATACAGTATGTGTAACCAGAGGAGTGAAATTGACATAATGATAATAATAATAATAATAAATATATACCTAAAGTCGTGGTTAAGGTTGGAGTGTGCCGTTAATACTAGTGCAGCAAGCATTATCTGTATGCAGCCTGCAGAGATGAACTATAGCTGAAAGGGTCAAATCAGGGCGAGGAAGTGTTGATACCCTCCAGGTGGCCTGTGGGTGCCGGTGCCCCCTCACATTTTTATGGGTTGGAATCTGAATTAATTTCCCTAAAAACCTGACTTAATGTCCTCTGCAGTGGCACAAGAAGAATGTGTAAACGGGGCAAGAGACATATGGAGCGTGAGATGGAAAACTCTCTGAACACCAACAGAGTAAAAAAGAGACAAACTGTTTTAAATCTCCTTAGATATTAATTTATTGCTTCATGATATTCAATTCATGAAATTATGAACATTTGACCAGTTAATGCAACTCTATTTATTTGGGTGCAGAGAAGCAAATAAGTAAAAGGCATGACATTAATAATGGTTGCACGGATGAATGGTCTTCCAAAAAAGGAGCAGAGCCATCATTAATGTTAGTGGTTGCACTGCTACAACACAAGTAACACAGTATCCCAATCCATACTACATGCATACAGTATGTATTATGTACTAATCTTGTCATACAATACTGTTTTTACAGTTTAAAAAATAATAAAAAGCCTTGTATAAACAGGAAATGATAAAGAATGTACCCTTATGTCAACATCTGTTCTTTTTACTCCTGGTGTAAGCAAGTCTTTCTTGCAAAACAGCTTGATCTCAATGAGACGACCTTAATGAATAAAGGTTTTACTAATTATAATTGATTACCTGATACTATCATCTGGTACTTGAGATCTTTACACCTTGAAATGGACTGAGATTTTAGATCTAAATCCATGGTTGTAAATATACTCGTAAATTGTGTGCCTATAGCTGTGCAATCACACATCGTTTGCGGTGTTACTGCAAGTGTGTCTTTTACACAACTCTGATCTCCATATAAAGTATATTGTGCTTTTTTGGTGTGAATAGACTACAACTCAAAACCTGCTTTGAATTAGTGTGTATTGTGTAATTAGAACACAGCTATGGGTCCAGTGGGGGAGGACATTTTGACTTTGTCATAGTAGAAAAGCCAATAATGTACTCAAGAACTGCACTTACAATTTTCAGATACTTGTACTTGAGTATCCCATTTTATATTACTTTATACTTCCACCAAACTACAGATAAATATTATACTTTATACTCCACTATATTGATTTGACACTTACAGTTGCTATTTACTTATGACATATAAAAACACATGATATGTTTATATGATATGATGCAGTAGTCTATACAATACTACTAATCTACAGTAGACAAAGTATCTAAAATTGAATCCACATTAACAAATTCCAACAGCAAAATGTTCTTACATGTATTCATTGGAGATGAAAAACAGAATAATCTAATTTATCTAATAATCTAATAATTCTAATACTTTACATTTTTTTTTCATACATTTTGCTGATAATAGATTTTAAAGCAAATTTTAAGTACATTAAGCTGCATTTTGAATTTAGGAGTTTTACTTAGAGTGCAGTTTTGAGGTACTTATACTTTACTTGAGTGTTTCCATCTCCTGCTACTTTGTACTTCTACTCCACTTCAATTCATAAGGAAAAGTTGCACTTTATACTCCAGTACTTTTGTTTGATAACTTAAGTTACTAGTTACTTTGCAGATTTAGGTTAATAATACAATATTTAATCAACAGATAAGCTATGTATATTAAGTATTTCAAATTATCTTCACCTTTACCAGCTGCAACATTAAAGTGATGTACACATTAAAGCATTGATTATAATCCAATAATATAATACCCCGTTCTACATAATGATTACTTTTACTTTTTGTACGTATATTTTGATTCCAGTACTTTTGAACTCTTACTTAAATACATTTTTGATGCAGGTCTTTTACTTTATTGTTTTACTAGTGGTACTGCTGCTTTTACATGTTGTTGTACACGGACATGTTAACATGCATATTATAAGCTGAGTACTTCTTCCACCACTGGGAAAAGCACAGGTGTTACTAATAAGATGAAAGATGGCCCAGTAAAACAAACCATCTTGAATTGTACTATTCAAAGATTCGCGTCTTTCTTTACCATAAATTATTCTACACCGCCATCTGCTGGCAGTAAGGAGTATCACATCTCAGGAGCTTTTATTTTGAAGTGTGGAGTCCTGCAGCTGTTGTTAAACCTCTGTTGACAGTGGGACGAGTGGGACTACAGGTTAGAGACCCCCTTTTTACAGCGCTTTAAATAAGCTATCGCTTAATTAAATGCTTTGTAACATGTCGGCTACGATAGACTTTAAACGGGCGGTTAAATCGTGTTAATTTAGCTGAGGCGTCGCGAGCTACTGTAGCAGACAAACTGCTAATTTAACAGTTAACGCTAGCTAGCTAGTGAGCTCAATAGAGGAAGTGTGTGGCACTGCTATGTAACATTTAGCTAGTTTGACAGTTAACTAGCTTAACGCTAAATTTTAAAGTTTTCGAGGCTTTAAACTAAGTGGTTATTTAACCAAGGACAATGGCATTACAAAGGTCGCGATTTAGTTAGCGTTAGCATTACGTTATCTTGGGTTAACTTCAGCTAACGTTAGTGGTGAATGAGCAGCTCAACTAACGTAACGTTAACGCTGCTGGACTTCAGTAATCAAAGTTTCTCAATGCACAATTAAAGTACGTTATGGTTGTCATTTAATAAGCCATAGCCAGCTAAATAATGGATATTTTACCACTGTGTCAATGTCTTCTAATTGTACTCGTTGTTGACGATTACCAAGCTAGTCGTCTCACTTATTTGAGTTCAATCTAACAGCAGCTCAGCCCCCTTGGGTTTATTTACAGTCTGTCTACAGTCTGTGTTGTCATAAATGTTTGGTTCAGTGGTGGAAGAAATATTCAGACCCTTTACTTAAGTAGAAGTAGTACTATCACTAGGTAAAAAAACAATCTGTTACAAGTTGGAAATCCAGGATTCAAATGTTTACTTAGTTAGAAGCAGAGAAATATTCATAATATATATTCAAAGCATCAAAAGTAAAAGCACTCATGCAAAAATGCCACTTTGAGAGCACCATATTATATGTATTTGTTTTAGAATTAGAGTAGACAAGGAACTAAGAAGAAAATGACAATGACAAGTAGCTCGAATTTTACTTATTTTCCACCACTGGTTTCTCGTAAATACAACAAACATATCTGTGATTGAAAGACCACCTCTTAATCTGTCCTCTCTGTCACAACAGCACTGAATGCTGCAAGTCACAGGATGGACTCCAGTGGGAAACCCTCGACTGTGCAGATCGTGGTGTTAGCCACCAGCTCAGCGCTGACTGCACTCTTCTATTCTTTTTACAAGAGCCGCGCTACAACGGTTGCCAGATTAAAGGTCAGCCACATTTCAGAGCACTCTGTCTCGGTCATGTGAATGTCAGCAGTGTGTTCATTTATTGCCTGTTATGTTCTGTATGTTAATCGTTCACTGTTTGTTTCCGCAGGAAGCCAAGAAAGTCTCCATTGACCAGGATTTGAAAAACCTCCTGTCTGAGACTCCTGGAAGATGTGTCCCGTATGCCGTCATAGAAGGTTTGTCCGGCCACCCTCGAAAAGCCTAAATAAAGACTAAAATGTACCATGCATAATTATTACTGTAGTTTTACACCGTGTCCTGTGTTTTTTTTTTTTTGCATGCTGCAGGTGTAGTAAGATCTGTGAAGGAAACTCTAAACAGCCAGTTTGTTGATAACTGCAAAGGCGTGATTGAAAGACTGACCTTAAAGGAGGAAAAGATGGTGTGGAACCGCACCACTCATCTGTGGTAAGTGAATGAAAGGGTTTGTTCCCAGTAAAGTGCATACAGTCATTAGAATGAAGGCACGATGAAGCTTCTATGGCAGTTTGTGCTATTGCTTTTAAGTCCAACTCACATTAAATAGCATTCAAGAACCATTGTCAATACAGCGTACATATGTGCTCGGTAAATCATGTGTTCTCCAAGCAAGAAAAAGTCAGAACAACAACACTATTCTATCTTAGGCAACACACATTAGCTTGTCTGCTAAAGTCTTATCCAACTTAAAAACATGAACACTATTCTTGTACTGAACGACCAAAAAAACAAACATTCACAGCGGGAACATTCACTGCTAACGTCAGTCTGCAGGCTAGAAGGCTAATGAGCTGCTGCAGCTCATTAAATAGAATGTAAATGTCACTGGTCCAATTCAAATGTTGGCACTCTTAGCACAGACATGGACACGCCCCTCCAGCCACTGAGGGGAAAAGTAGTGGTAGTAGACACCCCCCCCCCCTTATTATGACAGACATAATCTGACAAAACTGCTGAAACGATAAATCGATCGGCAGAAAATGTATCTGCGACTCTTTTAATACTATTTTAATCCTATGAGCAATTTATAAACAAACAAAAAATCCCCCAAAATCCCTGCTCCTGTAATATTTCAGGATTTCCAGTTATTCTCCTTTTAAATATCATAACGTATTTAATATATATTTGACATATTTTCTGCCGGACCAAGCAGCTACCCGATTAATTCGATAATGAAAATAATCGTTCGTTGCAGCCCCGAAACAAATCATTAATACTTGTGATATTTGTGAACAGGAACAACACAGAGAAAGTCATCCACCAGCGCACCAACACAGTTCCATTTTCTCTCGGGTCTCACGACGACGATATCGCCACCGCAGTTCGGGTCATACGTCCGCTAGACGCGGCCGAGCTGGACCTGGAGACCACATACGAGAACTTCCACCCCACTGTCCAGTCCTTGTCCAACGTCATTGGCCACTTCATCAGCGGGGAGCGACCCAAGGGCATCCATGAAGCGGAGGAGATGCTGCGGCTGGGAGACAGCGTCACGGGTGTCGGAGAGCTGGTCCTGGACAACAACCTGATCAAGCTCCAACCTCCCAAACAGGGCTTTCGTTATTTCCTCACGCGACTGGACTACGAGGCTCTTCTCAAGAAGCAGGGGAACAGCGTCAGACTGTGGAGGATTCTGGCCGTTGTCTTTGGCGTCGCTGCTTGTTCCACACTCCTCTTCATCCTGTGGAAGCAATACTTCCACCACAGAGAGAGCAAGAAGGAGAGGAGCATGCTCGAGGAGTTCAAGGAGCAGCAGAAGAAACGCATGCGTGAACTCAACGTAGAGGAGAGCAGCGTGTCGCCCACCAGCTGCACCGTCTGCCTGAGCCGCGAGCGGTCCTGTGTGTTTCTTGAGTGTGGTCACGTGTGTGCCTGTACCCAATGCTTCGCCGTCCTGCCAGAGCCAAAGAAATGCCCCATCTGCAGGGCGACGATAGACCGGGTGGTGCCTCTTTACAACAGCTAATGTGGTAATACACATAAGATGTCTGCCTTTTCATTTTACAGTCATAACACAGGAAATATGTCTTTGACAAAGGTATTAATGGTGCATTTTGTTGCCTTTTTTTAAAATACCAATAGATTAATGTTAGGCGAGTGCACACGCACACAGTTAAGCCCTTCAGAATACACTTTAAAGGCGTATTTAAGTGGTGGTCTACAGTTCTTATTCTTTTGCCTTCTAAGAGTCACGCTACTGGCTGGAATTAAGTTCAGGAAAGTCATTTTTGCTCCTGCTTGAATTTTTTTGTTTTGTTTTTCGCAACAAAGGTAGAAAAAGGCCAAGCTTGGCCCACTACGTTGTCGTCGAGGCACCGTCTCATTTTCACTTTTTACATTTTGTATTGGAAGCGCATACAGTCTATTCATTCTACCTGAACATTCTTTTAATAATGGGATTTTGCTTTGGTGAGTTAATAAAGGTTGTGTTTTGTGAGCCAGAGGAAAAGGTTGTGGTTCACACACACAAAAACAATTCTCTGCAAGACTCTGAAGCATGAGGTCGGGTACAAGCTTCTCTCAGGTTGTTTGGGAGAAAGGGAACAGGCTGACCCTGTCCCGTTTTCTTTTTTTCTTTTGCTGCTATAAAGGCACATGCTGCATGTGCTCATGTTCTACAAGCATTGAGCTCAGAGCACTGACTGTACTGACATCACATGTAAGAGTTGTTAAAGGGTCCTGCACAGGGGCGCCCTCTGAACCATCACAGACTCTGATTGTTGGACTTTTCTCTGTGTCTGTGTGCAACAGAAATCTTATTAAAGAAAAATGCAACGTAGACCAAATACTCAGTGTCACTCAATCATTGTGTAAAATATAGACACAAGGAGAAAGGAGTTTGGAGGAAATGTAGATTTCTGCCAGGAGAGGGGGATGTCTGGCTGTGAGGAAAACAAGCCATTGAAGATTTGGAATCCAGAGAACACGAATAAACACGAAATGTTGAAGCCACATGCTCCCCCAATGCAAGCAGCTCTTCTCACCTCCTGCTGTTTTTTTTTTTTTTATTTATTATTATTTGACCTCATTTCAAACTGGCTGTACATTGAAATATGAGGAACAGATATATTTTAAAAGCCATTTATCCAAAGGCAATCTTTATGTATAGCTTTGTGACATAAAAATCAACAACTCAATGGTTGAAGTTTCACTGTGATCCAGCCACATTTAAAAAATCTTTATTCTGTTTTTTTAAATTATTGAAGCACATTTTTAGCCAGACAATTGAAAAGCAGAAGTGGAGCCAGCTTAGAGGCTGGAGAATAAGCTAAAGCTTGAGTAAATGTTAGGCCAGCAGGGGCTCCCTCTCTGGCTCTATAAAGCCATATTAAAGCAGTTTGCACAGAAGAATCCCCGTTTACTTTCAACTGATTCTTTATTATTTCATAAAAATCCATTTTATCATTCCACGTCATCCCGTGAGTGTTTTATTGTACATTGCATTGGGGACTTGGTATTCAGCAGCTTCCCCACGGATATCTGTTTTCTTGGAGTGAGCTGACGCTGGTTGGTCTCTGGGAACCTGAGCTAAATGTCAGATATACAGTGTAATGAAGCAGGAGGAGCATTATGCACTCTCTCTGGCACTAAAAGCCTCGTCACGGCCACTTAACTATCAGTTCCATAACTGACCCTGAGCTATGTACAAATATTCATGTCACTCCATTCCTTGGTTTCCTGTTCCATTATTTCTTGCATTGTTTTTGTTTGTTATATATTTTTTGCTCTGCTTGCAGCTTGGCTCTAAGGGACTGGTAATGAGAACATCTCCATAACCTGTTTTTTTGCGCATTTACAATTTGCTTATTAAAAACCTGAGCGGAATAAACAGTCAAATAAACCATGACCTGCATGAAGCATGTGACTTTAAATGTCAACTGAAGCTTCCGCCGGAGAGACGAAAACATCCGATCTGTTTGGACCAATGAGGAGACGGTGACCCTCCTCAAGCCACGTACACAGTGAGCCAAAGACTTTCCCTCTATTATTCCCCAAATGAGATTTTGAATTTCAGTACCACATGAGGCGTGTGCAAGAACTGCATGATGAGAGCTATAGAGCTACATCTTTACAGCATTTACTTTCAGATTAACACCAATTTAAAATGTTGTAGAGATCACATGTTGCACATGCACCAGTTGGCCCTGATTCAAATCCTCAGAATTCACACAGCCATCTGGTCTGACACACAACATGTTGGATATCATTTTTCGCAAAACAAAGATGATCTCAGACGGTGTCATTAATCAGGCGAATACCACCTGAGGCGTGACGATCTGAAGAACATTATGGGATTACTGTGTAATCTGCTCCAACAAACCATGAATCTTTATAGAAATGTCATATATTATTTTAAATTATTTGTATTTTATATGTTTTTCACTGCACTTAAAGCTCATACAAGTTATTTTATTCTGCAGTACACAGCTATGTTGCAATAAATAAAAGGGTACTTTAAAAGCCACACTGTTAGTTAAATGACAGGAATTTTCTAATCTTTTGTCTGAATAAAAAAAGTATTTGGGAAGCTTTTTGAGTCCTATCATTACTTTGCATTAATACTTCCAATTTCATTATTTTCAAGATGAAGCTGATACTACAGGGACCTTGACACATAGTCCATGCTTCTGACTGTAGGTGTTCTGTTTTGGTTCAAGCCACGCAGTGCAGTGATGGAAGAAGTATTCAAATCTTACATGAAAATTGCAATACCGAAGTGTAAAAGTACTCCATCACAAGCCCTGCATTCAAAGTCTTAGTTAGTATTATCAACAAAAGGTACTCCAAGTATCTTGGATTATACCTGGATGTTACTTATTGGAGCCAGTTCAAAGGTATTAAGCAAGTGCGCCATTGATAGAGTTAATGCTTCCATGTATTAAATCAAAGGCTGCCGGATCCTTAAAAATACTTCATATGTTATTTTCACGACATATGTGATTTTCTTTAACGGCATACAGTTATTCATTTGTGATTTCTATTCTGATAAAGAGAGGAGGAAACACAACTTACATGTTAGAGTCTGGACACAGCAGCAGCAGATATATCAAAGATGTTTCCAGAACTCTGACTTCCCCCTGGTGACAGAGCTCTGAGTCTAAAGGGATTGGTGTATCCATGATTCGGCTTGTATCAGGGTGTCACACAAATCACACCAAATGTGTTCCTGTGAAGCACCTTTGTCAGGCCAGGTAATATCATTTTCTCACCCAGACTTTTTTTTTTTTTAGGAAGGCTCTCAGTTACCAATACGTAACAAACAAAGTGTTTGTTAGATAGATCATATTTCTCTTTTAGCTGTTCAAAGATATGAAGATGGCATTACTATTACAATGCTCAAGGTATCTTTTCCCTTTATCCTGCTTAAAAAAAATGATATATTATAATATAATATATATAATATATAATATATTTTCTCTACAAGTGAAACCAACATGTACCCATGATAAAGCCAATACATACCAATAGATACAGTGAATAAGTCAGTTTATAAATAAATACATAAATGACGCATATTCTGAGATGCTGTGGATCAAAGCAAACTAAACCTCATTGTTGAGTTTCTGTGCAGCACTTCTGATGGACCAATGGTCTCCATGGGAACTGCTCATCATCCCCGAAGTTGAGACACGTTTCAATTTATTTTACCCCAGGACACGCCTCCGGACTCGCTTTCAACCGCCACAGTGTAATTACTTGTGTTTGTTCTGTGCGCTATTTATGTGCACATTAAACTGTCGTGATATAGAGGCCCGAGATCAAATTAGACGCCAGCTTCCGTCTTTGCAGCCGGAGTAGGTTTAAGTAGCTGTAATGCAAAGAGAATAATTGTCCCGCTGAAGATTCACTGTCGGACAGACCTGTGTGAAACATAAAGGAGCGTAATGACCATTGTGTGAGTGGCGCTAAATGAGAGGTTTGAGGTTTTTCAGCCTACATCTCAGTTATTGCTTCCATCAGTGAACAGAACTAGCCCGTAATCATCACATTATTAAACACGTAGAGAATATACGAAAGGAAATTATGTAATTTAAAAAAGTATAAATGTCCTCATGCCTTGTCTTATAGTCAGTAGCCTAGCAACAGTACGTGCTTCTATCTGGTAATTTCCCTTTGATTGTGTATTTGATAAATGAATAGGCACGCTATGTTTCCATATGTAATAGCACAATGCACCTGAATAGATTCACCCAACTCTCATGTGTGCTCTTCAACGCACTTCACTGTCTGGGTTGAGTCTTGTTTGATCTATGAAGGAGGGGTGAGGGTGGCTATTAACAACACTGTAATAATCATTTTTCTGTTTTATGTAATTCACTCTTCCTTTTCAAATGTCTCTCTTTCTCTCACGCCTTGCATGTTTTATCTTGTAAAGGGTGGAATTTTATTTAATGATGGCTTGTCATCCTAATTGCTAGCGCCCTCTTTAATTTTAACGAGCCATATTATGGCAGCTTTTGTTGTTAATGAGGCATGTGTCCGTGTCACATGTGCTGGAGAAATACAACCAATGCCGTGGATGTCACCTTGACATAACATTACCTACTGAGCCGGGTGGGTTTATACAGCATGTCCTGAACTATGAGATCTACTGGAGAAGACAACGCGCCTCATTCACTAATACGTGTGAATTAGCCGTGAGGTGTATCCTGGAGAAAGCGGTGAAGTTGTTGTAAGAGATAAGCATGGCTTCTAAAGCAAGGAAGCATAAGAATATGACGACTAAACATTGACTATCTAAGGCATAAGACAATGGTGGGAGTAACCGTCCATTCATAATAAAAACAATGAAAACCAAATCTGTTACTTTTCAATATTGACATTCTCAATTGTACGCTACGACTGGGAGACACAGTTTTTATAGTTGAATATTTTAATCATGAAAATAACTGATGAGGATGAAAGGGTGTCAATTGCATTGTTATTTAATATGTTTGTCTGTGTGTGTGTGTGTGTGTGTGTGTGTGTGTGTGTGTGTGTGTGTGTGTGTGTGTGTGTGTTTAAATTTTTTAGCAGTTCCAAATTTGTACGAACAAATTTAGAAAAGAAGTTATGGATAAATCCTAGATCTGAGTGTAAAACGCTTGTATGCAGGGTTTAAGCACATATTTGTGCGTGAATGAAGCTCAATGTTCATTGTGAATTACAATAACTAGATGTGGTGTGTACTGTGCTGTAAAGTGTGGAGCAAAAAGAGTTAACGCTGTTAAAAGTGACCTACAAATAGGGTACAGTCCAAACCACAGTGGATGGAGAAGCCATTGACAATAAGTTCCACGGCGCTCAGTTTCAAAATTTCACACAAAGTGCCACTGGGGAGCATAAAGAAGAGAAGGGTCCGAGCATCGATCCTTGTTGTTGTTGACCCTTTGTTGTTAGCAGCGGGAAAATAACAGCTATAGAACCTGTAACTTTGGTGGTAGTTCTTTTATTACATGCACCTGCAGAGCTGATCACAGCATCAACATTTATAAAGACACTAAGCTTTCAACACCCTCGAACAGTCAACAATCATTTATAAAGGCACACACAGCAAGTTGAAAGGTACTGCACTATACAACTGACCGAGTATACATAAAAAATACAATTTATAACACTTACAGCTGCACTTAACTACTGCAATTACAGCACAAAAATATTACTATATGACATCTACTGTATTTGTCATTTCAGAGAGCAAATACTGCACTACTGGCTCCAATGTGGCAATTCAGTCATTAAACAGCATAACATAAACACAAGTGTTCATGCAGAAGGATCTATGCAACTCAGTCAGAGTGGAAAAATGAAGAAATACCTGAGTAAAGCAACACTGTGATGGAATAAGAGAGTCAATCAATAGAGAAAGATGCCCATAGAGGCCACACACAGATTCAAGAAACAAATAAAAAAGAAAGAAAGGGTTTATTTCAGGAAAAGGGCCAATCATTACCCACGCAGCTTATACTGCAATGAACAGATCTACATTTTCTGCCAACTTTAGACCTTGGTCAGGCACTTGCGGTAAATGAGCTGTGAGCATGACAGAACTAGCGGGGTGCTTTCATCTCTGATCTCCAGAGCAGCACTGCCCACACTCCTCAGGATTAGGTTGCACCAGCTGTGAATAAATCCATTATTAGGTTTGTGTGTATCGACACGTCCTCATTTGTAATTAACAAGGGTGAGGGGAGATGTCAGGAAAAGACATTCGACTTTTCTTTCTTTTTTATATTCGACTGCAGCTCAGTCAATTTTTCAGTATTAGCTGCACAGGGTATTGCAACTTAACCATGTGACACACAGCGACCCAAAAAGAGTTGTTCCCAAACACATCGTTGGAAAAAGAAGCGTCTGTAAAACGGTGAACACATTTTTCTCAGTGTCAACATGAATTTGATGCAGTGTAGAAGAGCTGTATGATTATCTCCGCCAGCAGGATCATGCAATCGGTCGTGTGTGTGTGTGTGTGTGTGTCCGTGAGTGAGTGTGCACCTTGGCTATAATCTCGCAATCTGCTGCAGCAAACTGCATAATAGTTTGGGTGGCCAGTTATGGCTGCATGCTCAAGTACTTCTCATGGTTGCAGTGACTCACACTTTTTCAAAACATCTTTTATTGCCTGCCAGTTATTGTCTGCTAACTTCTCACTCACTTCTCTTGTCAGGACACGTCCACAATGTGTAATATTTAACTCTAGTTGTCCAAACAGGAGAGCCAGAGTATTAAAACATTGGACCTCAGATGTTGGAATAAAACTTGTCTGTTTGTTTTGCTCTGCGGTGGCAGTGAACGTGAGTTTAATTTAGTTTTTATCAAGTTTGTATGAAATGTCATATGCGACAACTTCGAGCCGTTTTGCCTGCGTACATCGCAGCTTGTTTTTAAGTTTGCTTAAGTGTGTTTTACGATGCCTTACAGCCCATCAGTCTCAAGACCAGTGGAGTCACCCAATTGTGGGTTGTATTCATTCAATCACACATTACAGTAGTGGTTGTTGCAGACACACCTGGCGGAGATCTTCGCTCTACTGAGTGCATCTTTCTAATGGAATTATTTTTTGCCATTCATGTGTGTGGGGAAGCTGAAGTCTTGGACATCTCATGTTATGAGATCTGGTTTGTGTGATGCAACCCCTTTTTAAATTAGTGAGGTGTAAATATCCATATTACACAGTAAACATTTAGTTATAACGAGGTTAATTTTGCACCCTCTGTTTGGGGGCTACTGAATCCAGGTCTGTGTTACTCTCTTTGAATCAAAAAACTAATGCATGATCATAACCTCTAACACAGGTATACAAATATAAACTATAGGTATCATTAAATAATAAACAGTAAATGACATGCTAGTGGGATACACATTCATAGATTCCCACCAAAGCCACATATTTTTTAAACACATTTTAACATGTATTTTATATTTTCTTTAGCTTTTTGCATATTTTTCTGTGTCTGCAGTAATTGGCAAATATTAAGAACACTGTAATGGTAATAGAAAAGACAGGCAGTACTGCTTGCAAGTACCCAGATGTTGTCATGTAACATTTTTTTCCACAACACAATCAATTCAGAAAAATCTGTATGTGTCAATCGGTCGAACAGTTTTTCTCTTACAATCGTTTTGCAGCATTCACCCCATAACATCAATGTGATGACAATAAGAGCTTTTCTCAGATGTTGACAGTCAGTGGTCCAGCATGCTACTAATTTAAGACTGACGTTCTTTGCCATGAAACTCAAATCTGTGGAATAAATCTGATTAGATCCTTTAGCTAACAGGGATCCAGCTACAGTATGTGGCACCAGCGAGGTAAAAGCTTGCACATAGTGCCTCTGAAGAGCCTGTGATATGTTTGGAGATACAGCACATAACAGAAGACAATACATATTGTTCACAACTGCAGCGGCAAAATCAGACTCCAGAGGACAAACAGAGAATACTACAGCCCCAGTTAGCATAGTATGGAATTGAGTGCGTTCCGTGGTCTGTTTCATCCTTGGATTAGCAGGCCTCAGACACTGTTAGGGTTGTAACAGAGCATGTTTAGTTGCAGGTTTTCATCCCAGTGTCTGAGGATCATGAAGAGCTGGTTGGCAGTAGCCTTGACGGAGGCTAAGTCTCGGCCTTCTGGAATTTGCTGCGCATTCAGCCACATGCTGGCCTTGGCAGCTACGAGTTCCCACTCTATGAAATGACTGGCAGAGCTGTGCTCCAGCCAAGCGAGGGCCACAGCGGTGGCCCACACCATGCTCTCTGGATCCAGCATTCTCTTTGGCACACTGCTGGGCGATGCTGCTTCCAAGCCCCCTGACCCAGAGCCCCGTCCACTGTCCACCTGGGAGTATGGGGAGAGTGGGGGCTCAGACGCCGTGGATGGGCTGCTTAACGTGGAAGGACCAGCATCCGTCCACAAACTCCTGGGCAGTTGAGAAGGCCTGTAGATGCCTACAGTGTGTTCTGCAGGTTGATGATTTGTTTCTGTTTCACACGGTGATCTGTGTCCGTCATCGGCACTCTCAGCACGGCGGCTGCTGGAGTGAGACAGGTGGCCCAGGCTGCTGCGGTGGCTGGTGAAGGGGGACGTCCACTTTAACTTGTCCATGGGCACACTGATGGCTTCACACAGAGCTGTGTCTAGCGGAAATGCACCACAAGCCAACTGCAACAACACCTGAGCAGAAGAAAATAGTTTACAGTTTAACAGAAAGTAAAGCTTGTGTTGTTGTTTTTCTCCAACCTTTAAAGTGGACATATCATGCTCATTTTCAGGCTCATACTTGTAGTCTGGGTTTTAATGATTTAATGATCAAAAAAACACATTTTTCTTATACTGTCTGTACCTGAAACAGCCAAAAATAGCCTAGTCTGCCCTCTGAGAAAATGATGGTTCACGGTAGCAAAAACTGTTCTCGGACAGTTCATGCAGTCATGTGTACAGTATGTGTGTCTCTTGCTTTCTCACAAAAAAACACACACAAAGTAAGGCGGGCTCCCAAAGGGCCTGTAGTCTAGAGCCAGGCCTGGGTGTTGGATTTAAATCAGATATGCATAGTGCAAAACACATAGACTGTGTCACATCCGTCTCTTCAGACAAAACTACAGTCAAGTCAGTCCAAATTAATGTCCATCAAAAGCAATCACATGTTATAGATCTGCAGCTCACCAGGGGAATGTAGTCTTTGTTCTCGTTGTCACTCTCTCCAATTGAATCACCGGACTTGCTGTGAGATCGACCCATGAATCCTTTGGCAGCCCGAGTCAGGAGACGGGTCCTGCTGAGGGCCAACCTTAAAGCGGAGAGGGAGAGGCGGGTGTAAATCACAGTATGTTAAGCACACACCACATATTGTTTTCATGAAGCAATTGTTATTGGTTATTCTGGTACATCTATAGATTTGCAATAGAAATCCAATAAATTCACGATTTTTAGCAGCGTGGCTCTAGCTATCGGTCACTTTGTTTCGGACTGAAATATCTCAACAACTATGGATTGCCCTACAATTTTGTAAATACATTCACTGTCCCCAGAGGATGAATCCTAATCACTTTGGTCCTAATCACCTTTCCTAATCACCTTTTCCTCTAGCTCCACCATGAGGCTTTGTGTGAAATGTCTCAACAACTGTACATACATTCATGTTGCCCTCAAAATATAATGTAATAACTTTGGTTAATGTCCAAATACCTGCAAAACTAAAGATATTCCCATCAGCCTCAGCTGTACTTTGTGTTTCGTGCTAATTAGCGAATGTAAGCATGCAAACACGCTAAACTAAGATGGTGAACATGGTACATGGTCACGGCGGGAACAGAACATGTGTGCAGCCAGCCAGTTTCCAATCACCCACCTGGCAGAAAAAAGGCTCTCCACCAATTTCTGTGATTGGTCAGAAGTCACAGACGGACTCCTTTGGAAGACTTGGAGACAGAGACAGAGGCAGTATTAGACAAGCGCAGGAGAGAGAAAGAAACCGTGGCATTTTCTGTCACTTTTCTGTCTAGTTCTCAACACGAGTCTTACTTAACAAAGAGGTAAAACACCCAATGAGATGTAAGTGAAACCGGAGGACACATATTCCAGCTGTCTCTCCTCTGCAGGTAAAACAATTCTTCTTGTGTGTTTTTGCCTTCAGTATGTGCTTACTGTTGTGTTTTTATTCTTTTTAAAAGGTCTGGACAGCATTTGTCCATACAAGCCACAACATTGTGTCGACTTCAGTCATCACTTCCAAGAAGAGGGACTTAAATGTCGACAATGTCATGTTTCACATTTGGAACAATGCAACAGTTTTGCCCAGAAAAAGACAGACTGGCAGGCGGTGTATGTCAAAGGTCTTTCTGGAGGAAAATGGATGCGTGGCAGCAAATTCACTGACCGGTTGATGTGTTGCACGTACCCTCTGTGAAGCTACTTCTCTCCCAGCCGGTGGAGGAGGGGGTGCTGCATGGAGAGACGCCATCCTCTCCATCTAAGATGATGAAAAGATGGAAATTAACTCTCAGCTGTCCTTTATTTTGTTTTGTTTCTTTTTTTTTTTTTTTTACGAAATCCCTCTTTTTCCTCAAAACCTAAGGTTTAAAAAAAAACACAGCATTACCAACATTGATGCTCATCTGCATCTGTCCCCCCGCTGTGTGTGCGCCTCTTCTTTTTAACTGGCAGTGGCGAGCAGATGCTCAAGCAGTGTGCTAGTTTCAATAACCTGCTGTTGCTATGCCACCACTGAAAGCCAATTTAAAATAGTGTGCCCTTTTGCTGAAGTTGAAGTATTTTTAATGTAAAGCAGCACGCAGCTTTCTGAGTGCTCAATATCTCCTAGCTACCAGCAATGCAGGACTGCAACCTTTCCATTTCATATTAAAATAGAATTTAATAGATGAACATAAATCTTGAAAAATCTCATTCCACCTTCTCCCCAAATATGATATCTGTCTACAGCAATGGTTCTCGGAGTACGAGACCCTCCGTGTACTTCTATCCCAATAAGGTTGGAAATGAAATGCGAGCTAAATACTGTATATCAAACGAAGCCTACTGTTGGGCAGCAGGACATCTTCAGCTTCCTCAGACATGCCACCAGACTGAGAGCGACCCAGACCTATGGAGTACCCTCTGTTCTTCCTGCTCCCTGAACGAGACCTTGAATGCGAGCCCCGCTTCAGACCTTCACCTGAAAACAACATTTAATTATTTTGGGAGGTTTAGGAAGGCACGCATAAACAGTTTTCTAGCTGGACAATTTGGAAGTGCTTCTTTAGCTATTGGATGTGTGGCTTGCTTTAGACTGAACCAAAACCTAAACATGTTAATTGGTGAGCTTAAAAGTGGTGCTGGTGGGTAGTAGGATTTTCTTTTTAAACTTTAGCACAGAGCCTGGCTAGCTATTTCCAGTCGCTGCAGGTTTTGTTTGAGGTCAATGTTCTGTTCAGACACGTGGAGAGGATGGAACTATGGGGGACATTAAGATTTCCAGCAAATCGATATGACTTACCACTGTTTATGTATTCAATACATGTCTGCAAATACTCATTAGTGTCCAGGTCAATGGGAACAAACGCTGTGTATTTGCTCAGTATATTGCAGGCCTTGCTGGTGTGAATAGCATATAGCTGGTACTTCCTGCCAGAGCCTGTGAATTATAAAATATAATCATCGCAAGTGATTAACATATCAAAGGATTACATATTATTTTGTTATTACAATTTTAAAATCCTTAAAATTACCTATACACATTTAAATCCTGGTAGACCTCACCGTGCTCAATCTCACACTCCTTATCCACCATTTTCTCAAAGTCACGTATGATGGAGCGTCCAGCCATGTGGTGGAAGGTCTCGTTCCACAGCTCCTCGTGAACCTTTTCCTCACGTTCTCGGCCGTTCAGGAAGGGCTCGATATCAAAGACGACCTCCCACTTCACTGGTTTCCCACACAGCAGCCCGGACACCACGGCCTTGCAGTCCCCTTTGGGCTGGATGGCTGCACCCAGATCTGAAGTTTGGGTCTCCTGTGGGGTTTCTGCTTGACATAGCTGGTGTCCATAGCCATCTGAAATATTACAGGTTGGATTTTTCTTTTGTGACTCGACACGTATTCAAATCCACCTGGAGCTTGTCATCTGCGACTGCTCACTGGCGACTATAGAAAACCATTTCCTGTCTTTCTAAAGAGTCTCCTCTGTGCTTGATCATCAGTTATCATTTCTCATCTTGGATTTTGGAGTTTGTAAGATACTTGTCACATCAGACTGAATAAGTCCACTGTGGTCTTAAATTACTTTAAAAGCAGATTTTGTTTGAAATTTGGGATTAGGATTTCTATCATTAAAGGAAGTTAAAATAATACTTGGACATAACTTAATTGTTTTCTTGCAGAGAGTTAAATGAGAAGATTGATATTATTGATATTATAAATAACATATATAACATATCTGGTTTGTTTACTCCGTACAAAAAGCAAAGTTTAACAACATAATTGAGAGTGGTAACAATCTGTTCATCAGCAAGAAAGAGGATACGTGTGTTTCTCAAAATGACAAACTATTCCCTTAAAAGATGTGTTGATTGGTTTGGTTTGGTTTCACTCTGCCATAAAATAACCTACACATATTCCCCCAAAAGAAAAACAAACAAAACCACATTGATTCAATCCAACATAAAGTCATGCACATGCAGATATATTCAATGAATTGTTTGCATTTTCAGTAAACCAGACTTGTGGTGTTTGTGAACTCACCCGTATCTCCAACGCTGCCAACAGAAGGGCTGTCAGTGGACGACCTGGATCCATCTTCTCCAGCTGAGTTGCGAGCTGCAGGCGGCGTGCTGATGCTGCTGGGCTGAGGATTTTCTTGAGGCTGGAAATGAAGCTCTGAGTCCACTTCCTGCTGCAGGAGCGGCTCCTGTTGAGTGAGCGGCCTGTGACAGCTGGCTGGATGCCCTCTGGAAGATGTGGCACACAGGCTTGCCAACTGTGGCTGAAAACAATATTCAATATACCCAGGTTTAAATGAGATGTGGAACCTCATCTACTAATGGTAATTCTAGCAATTTCCATGTGTTTAATCATGTGTATTTCATGGTGCTTTCAAGCGATTAGTGACATACAGACACACATATCCCAGCAAACAGTTGAGACACTCAGGACTCATTGTTTGATTATACTCGTGTGAATCATCTATATTGCAGATAGGGCTGTAGCAAATAATTATTTTTGTTGTAGATTAATGTAAAGTTCATTTTCATGTTTATTTTCTTGTTTGGGTCATAAGATGTCAGAAAATAGCAAAATAGTACCTCACAGTTTCCTAAATCCCAACTTGATGTGATCAAGTTTTTCATTTTCTCTTACAGAGTGACTAAAACCAAAAAGATATTTACTTTATTATCAAATAAGGTTTCTGCAGCGTGATAAAAAAAAATACAAATACATACGTATAACAGAAGGCCTGTTTTGAGTTTTTGGAGGAGGGTAAAAGCCTTTATTTTGTCAACGCTTTTGCTTTTGCTTCATTTTCTGTCTTTAATTTTGTCTGGCAATAGACAAACAAGTTAATAGAAGGTTACTACATTAACTCATAACTATCGTCTACAAATGAATTATGGAACGAGGGCAGTGGATCCTCAGCTTAATTTACAAATAGAAGATATAATGTCTTCACAGCCCAGCGAACTCTGTTTAGTTATACTGAGATGCTCCCCGAGCAATATTAAAACCTAATTACCATTCATACATTTTTTGGCCTTCATCATTGAGGAGAGCACATTAGTCTGTTCTTCATTGCACTCCAGTCCAGAGGGTCAGATGGGCTGTTTAATTTATCAACACAGGCTGAATACAAATGCTGTTGTTTTCCATATAATGACAATATGACAACTGTTTCATGACACAAGATGAGATTCTCCTACCTTTGCCGTTAAAACAGATTTTGTCTTTATTAATGTGCATGTGTGTACTTAAACATACAACATGTGTATTATCATTGTTAAAGAAAGCTCAGTTTGGCAGCACTGGTTTGAGATCTGTGAGATACAACTAAATTGCAAACAGTGCAGGTAATCTTAAATGCAATCATGTTAATGTTATTCTTGACGGCGACGGACCACACCTGGTAGTCGTTCCTCCACTGGGCCTCATGCTCAGGGCTCATCTGGCCTATCAGCTCCTGGACTTTGACTCTCCTCAGTGGATTCTTTGCCACCACAGAGCTGGGATCACTGGGAGTGAAGAACTTCTTTGCCGGGTTGTAGTCTGTTATCTGGTTGGTGCTGTATGCACGCCTTCTTGGAGACGTCTGACAATCCAACCCTGATGTTTTGTTGCAAAATAGAAATAGTCAACCCAGAAGGAGTCAATATAGTAATATTTGACATACATTTGAGACTGTACTTAGGCACTGTGATGAGCTAAATGCTAACCTGAGAATGCTAACATGCTCACACAGACAATGCTAAGATGCTAATGTTTAGCAGGTAATAGTTACAATGTAATGTTTACTATGTTCATCATCTTAGATTGTGTCCAATAAGCACTAAGCACAAGGTACGGCTGAGACTGATAGGAATGTCGATAGTTTTGTTGGTATTTGATCATAAACAAAAGTATTGGACAAACTACAAATTTGAATGTGATATCATAAATGTACTGAGTCTTCCCTGACTAAACATACCTTTAAACTGCCTTTGAATTCTGATCTTATGGCTCAGTTCCTTTTCGAGAGCCGTATCGTTCTATTCTCTTTGCAACGCAATATTTGTGTTACTTATCAGCCGACATACAGACAGATACGGATATATCTGAAATAAGCTAATATCATCCGATTTAACAGCCTGGCCAATTTATTGTTCTTGCTCTGATTTCTTCATTGTATGTACGTGTGATATTAGCTAGCCCCTTCGGCTTGATAGGCAGTTTCATCTGAGTGCCATTAGAACCACCACCCACCGTTAATGTTTATCTAACTCTACTGGTCTTACAAGCGGCTTCTAATTACAAGAAACATTTCCACACCATTATCTGACCTAATGTACCTTTAAACTGCTTTTGAATCCTCCCCTCATACAAGAAAAGAGCAGATATTTAGCACCTTAATCAGGCCTTTTACCTACATTGTATGTGCTAACCTTTATTGCCTGGCCCAACTGGCTTGACAGACAGTTTCAGCTGATTTCCATGGCTGACATCAGTGTTACTAGTGAAATATAGGGATAAGATGTATGTACTGTAGGTTCTTACCCACGGTGTCTTGCTCTGTGGTGGCAGGGTTGTCTGTCATGGAGTCCTGGTAGGAATCATACAGCAGTGCTTCTCTGGAGGAGCCCTGAAAGTCGCTACCTGTCTTCACCGCATCCTCCTCTTGAGATTGGTAAAACACGGAGCTGGCAGACTCAATGGAGCGCATCATGCTGTATCTCCTCCTCTTATCCTGTTGACATTTGGAGGAGGGGACACATCCAACGTTTGATTAAAAAATTTCCTTCACAGTTGGCCTTCGGGCTTTTTTACTCTCCATGAAAACACCTTTCAGAGGTAACAAGTCGTTAAAATGAAACAACTAAGCTATTTATCAAGCTGGACATTAACACAATCAATTTCCTTTACTGAAATATTCACGACACAGAAGGTTATCCTGCATGGAGTCTTTTGTCTTCTTTCAGCTGATGCCTTGCACTTACAGATTTGGGGTTGGCGTGGTAGCGGGTGGCGTCGCAAACCACACTGTAGCCAATCAGACTGTCCCCTGGAAACAGGAAAGTGTTGCCCACAGGGGTCAGCAGCACTTCTTTCGTCTCAGGAAAGAGCCATTCAATAGAAATATCACTGAGTACTGGAGACATGGTTTTCTTCAGCGACTTTATCATCTGTGGAGTAAAAGTAAGACGATTAAAATAAACTTCCAGACATCAAACACAGCTTTTCGATGACAAGTACTTACAGCTAAAGCGTCTCTGAGATATGATTTCCCAATTGGTATCAGTGGAAGACACTCTGTGCTTAGTAACTAAAGTATAATGGATCTTTTGTGGCCTTCAGATTAGCTGGCAGTCATTAGGAGTGATACACAAAGCTGGAAATGAGTACCTTGGGCTGCAGCCTCTCTCCTTCAGCCAGGAACTCTGCTGTTCCTTTGGAAACTGTCGCCAGTCCCTGCACCAGCCTCCTGCAAGCCTTCTGTCCTACGCCGAAAGTAAAACATCTGCACAAAAACATTAAACACTGCGGCTCCATGGACAGATCGAGAGAATGGTAACAGGTGTCTTCCCAGGAAGGGCACACATTTCGCAGAGATCTAAAGAGCTGCTTTGGAGATATATCTAATTTGTATATATCTAAACATGTTGTAAAATAGAGATTTTTTTGGGAAAAGAGACAAACAGGAAATCATCTTTCATGGTGGAAATTTGAGACAGGCCTGCTGCCTCTCAGAGTGCACCGGGGAGGTTGGTTGAAGCTGTGTTTTACCATTTTCATTACATTTTTCACCGAGGGATGAGCTGGCTGAGTCTAGGCTTGGAGTCTAGGTTAAAACAGAAATGTCGCCTCTTACATACTGTTGGTAGAAGAGACCCTAACATGGATTTTCGGGACAGAGATTCCTGGTTGTTTGGTCTTGTCTCTGACTGGCTCGTTGATTTGTAAGCATAGTGTGATAATGACCCAGGCACTGTCGATGAATTGGCCAGGCTCTGTGTACCTAATGCAATCGTCTGGGGGCGGTCATCCATTAAAAGGGGGTAGACAAAAGTCAATTATTTCCAGAGTGACTCAAGAGAGGGATTCACAGTGTGAGACTTCGATGCAGGCTTCAAAATGAAATGATTTCCCAGTGTATTGCAGATCTATTGTGCCTCAGGCGTTCACTATCAGTTGACAGTTAGTGTGTGCATCCTTACTCCAGATGCAACATTAAAACAATGTTTTTCTTTTCTCATCTAAAATCAAAGCTGCACCAATGTCCTCTTCTTCTCCTCTTCTGACAGATCCTTTGTGATGATGTACATAATGTTTGACATTCAATACATATTTCCGGATTTAATTTTGAGCGGATTATTGCTGCATAACCGGTTATTCATTTAAGCCCCTAACGATCCCTGGATGAGATTTCATCTCACCAGCCAGCTGTGCCATTGCTATTTACATAATTGTCATAAACAAAAGATGAATTTATTATCATTTGCTTTAACATACAGTAGCCTCTCTGCCAGTGCTGTTACTACAACAGTAGCCACTGTTATACTTACTCTGAACTCAGCAGTTACCACAAACACATATTCATGTCAGTGTGGGTCATGTACTGCTTTGGCAGCTTTGACAGCAAAGGATCCTTTTAGACAATATGACAATATTCCCAACAATGTCACTCATTATTGATCTTTTTCCTTTATTCTAACATTCAGAATAGAGGTCAGTTGTGAGCCTCAACAGTAATACTTGCCTGATGTAGCGTGCATGGCTGCGGACCAGCTCGATAACTTTGGCCGTGTTGCTGGCGGCTCCGTCGGTGAGCAAGAAGAGTAGGCGGGGGTGTCCGCTGAACATCGGCTGCCTCAGGATCCAATTGAGCGGCGCCAGGACGTTGGTCCCCCCCATGTCGGCTCTGATCCTCCGAACATAATCACAAGCCAGGGCCAGGGCTTCCTGAGATGAAGAGGAGAGAAAGTCAACTTTATTTCTTGAGTTACAGCATCTTACGATTGCTTTGGCTCAATTTTCCCAACAGAACTGCATCAATGTATTCCAGAGCTGCTTTACCTCCTCATAGTTCTGGCTGGTTGTGAATAGTGATTTGAATGTGGAGCCGAAGCCTATGATGTTAAAAAGGCAGCCTGGAACGAGGCTCTTGAGAATCACCACCATGGCATCCTGAGAACGAGAGAGAGAGAGAGGCCGAGCGCAGATTCACTTCTTGTTCAGAAAGTAGAACACAACAAAGAATTATTTTAAAAGGCAAAGCTCTTCTGTTCATTAGGTGCTTAATGTCCTGTTGAACATTTCCACTGCATTACAACTACGTCCGCTGATGTCTGGTTGAATGAAAGCACGGTACTCTACACAGCTGTCATCGCTGCACAGCAGATTTTCTCAAGGAAAGGAGAAAAGAGGAGAGTGGCCTCACGCAGTTTCTTTTCATCCATCACTGCTTCTTCTAGGGCAGTGTCTCTAGAGGAATAGCACTTATCTCAACCTTCATTCAGGTGAAGAGCACAAAGACCACACCGTACAATCTATAATCAAATACCTCTTCAGGTGCATTAGCAAAGAAAAAAGATAATATTTAATGTTTTGAGACATACTAAAGCCATTCGGCAGTATTTCTTGAAGGTCAGTGGTAAATAGTCATGACATCACTGGCCTTCACCGGGGCCTTAAACCCAGACTCTCAGACACATCCAATAAAAAAAAGAGTCTTGAGTCACAAATCAACACTGCCGGTCAGCATCACATCAAAGGGCAGGGTCAGTGCACAAGCAGCCAAAAAATCTACCAATATATTGAAAAAGGTATTAACCATGAATGAGTCGGCTCTGTAGATATTGAATAAAAGTCACATGAAGTCTGCGAGACCTCAAAGTCTTTCTGTCTAAAACCTAGCAACCGGGAGACATTTGGGGGATAATGAATGACTTGTATGATCGATATAACCTTGTGTGCATGCCCTTCCCACAGCTGGCTAACCACATCCATAATCTCCAAAGATTGCAGAATCAGTTTGGCGGTGAGTTTAGAAATCAGTTATACAAATAATATAATATATAATGATAATATTCCTATGTTGTTTTGAGGCATTAGCTTTCCATTTAATATCTTTATTTTGATGTGTTGTGTGTCGACTGTAACGCACTAAAACAAATTCAGCGTTCACAAATGTAAAAAAAAATTACAATTTATATGTAAATCAGCGTATGCCTGTGTGTTTGCGTGTCCACCTGTGCAAGAAATACAAAACACTGAGCACACTGAGATTAAAAATACCTTCACGCAGTTTATGTTAACACCGCTCATGCTGCCGCTGCGGTCGATGAGGAAGATAAACTCGCCGTGAACCTTCCTCAGGTCTGAACTGATGGACTTGAGGTCAGGGCAAAAGTTCAACATGACCACAGGGTTGTGGAGGATGTCCTTGTGGAGTCGCCTGTGAATGATATCGATCTGTAAAGACAGAGGAACATAAAAATGAATAGTGGGGATTTGGCACCGTGAGTTAACTGGACTTTTTTCTGAATTGACAGGCTTTATTTTAACAGTTAAAGAGGGCAATAAAAGGGACTTGATCGGGCTGATAGGCAGAGCACATCAATTATTGTAGACGTGCAGGAAATTCCAATCCGAATGTGAAGCTTCCTTGCAGTGTTTCCATAGAAACCCATTTTATGGCTAAGTCCTCTTTCTTCTTCTGTTTACCTCCACTGGTCACTTAACTGCTCACAGCACAAATGTGAATGAACGCAAGAAAAGTAATGTAACTAAGTTTACTAAAGTACAATTTTAAGCTTCTTGTACTTTACTTGTTCATGATGCTACTTAATACTTCTACTCCAAAACATTTCCGAGGCAAATATTGTTCTTTTTACTCCATTTGTCTGACATATTTAATTACTTCTCAAATTACAATTTTTCACACCCTTCCTGTCCAGTGAAAACCTTGTATCTCCAAAGTTGGTGATCTTTAAACTTAAATGTTTTCCAAAAACTGGAGGATTTATCATTAACCTCAAACATCTACAGTATACACAGTAATGCACCAATAATATTAATCCAAAAACATCACATATAATAGAAAAACACTGAAAGTCAACAGCTTAATGCAGAATGAGTACTTTTGATACTTTCAGTATATTTTACTTTGAATACATTTACTTGTAGAGGAGTGTTTTCACAGTGGGGTATTATGGATCTGAATATATTTCCTCCACCACTCGTATTGGATCGCATGACACAACAAAACAATACGATGTAATCGTTGCAGCTTCACAAATATAGTATTTGTTGCAGGGCATTGTTCAGGATATTGTGCTACTGTCTAGTCTTTACCACTCTCCTGGTGGTGTGATAATGTTGCCATCAGTTCAGGTACATGGTGTGGATGTCGATGACTCACTTTACTCTTATTGCTGGAGTCCTTCTTGGCAGCCTTGATGAAATCGCTCCGGCCGTGAATGTATTCATCGTACTCCTCCTGCGTCATGTCTCCATTCTCAATGAGCACATTTGGCAGATGAGGCTCTAAAGTGACACATTTGGTCAAAATATAGATAAATATTACAGAGAGATTATATCTATCTGTGGTGCAGACGTATCCACACATTGATGTGAGAATGAGGAGGTGGTTGTGTATAAAGATGCTGTATCACAGCTGGGTCTCAAGATAACACAATTAGCTCAGAGGGTTGAGGGAATGTTGGGGATTTATTTCTCTTCAGTGCAGGGTATCTGCAAATCTTAAAAAGTCTTTGAAGGCATTGATTTCAGTTTTCTACTAAAATTGCCTTAAATTAAAAGGTTTGCATTTTATTTACAAATATCCTAAATATTCTTTCTAACTTGCTGCAGGCAGGACCATTAGTTATAAAAAGAACATATGTAAAATGCATAGGTGCACCCTTAATTAGTTACCTTGAGCTTATCCAGTTCCAGGTTTATGTTAATTGGTCAATTGAATTATATTATTGTTAATTATTGATGTATATATATATATACTGCAGGGAAATACTGACACAATGTGATATAAATGTCAATAAATGAATGTATTTAGTGAATAACTCTATAGGCATTATCATCCTGGTTTAATAAGTATTGGTCTTACTTTGCCAATGAAACAGGTATTAGATTGTTGATGTGGTATTAAAAATGTCTTTCAAAATCTCAAATTTAACTTGGTGAACCCAGCAGAATCCTTGTGGTAATTTATATGACAAAGCATGCGTGTCTGTCCATTAATCAACCAAGCTGGTGATGAAAATACACCGCTCCTTTCTGTTTTGTTTATTATAACACACACGCATGCCTGCAATGCCGCTCAGTTTTGTCCATCTCTGCTCCAGCTGAGCGTCCATGTTGTGATTGAAACTGCAGCACCGGTCTGAGCTGAATTAATTTGCCCAGCAGTGGCAGCAGGTCTGTTTGTGAACAAAACCTTCATAAAAGGGCTATTGGATCTGTGAGGCCGTTGCTCATTCCTGCCTCTGGAAGACAAGTGGCCCACACATAGTGTAGGTCAAGACTGCAGAGAGAAATGAAAGCACAAGGGAAGAAAAAAAACAGACCTGACATCGCACACCCACACAATACAGTCTGACTGGCATGTCATACAACAGGAGAAACACAAAGTGAGGCGGTGAATCACATGATACTGACCTTCACACCAAAAAATGCTATTTAATAAGCCTGACAGAGCTATTGTACTTGAGAGGAGAGGTTAGGTTAATTCATTGCAGGGTGGTGCTGTTAGTGAGTTTTGAAGCTGTGGACCTACCGCTGGGGTAGATGAGGATTTTAACAGGACAGTCATAAGTGTACTTGTCAGCCAGCGTGATAACGATGCTTGTGGCAGAGCGAGCCAGAGGGTCTGCATCAGCTCGGATGGCGTGAGACGGGCTTTCTACACCTACACAGAGCAACAGACACAGCAGATCAAATAACCAGTGGCTTCACCTCCAGTAATAAAAGAAATGACAAACCAGTTGGCCCCACTGATACATAACACTCATATTATGAGAATAAAAAAACTTCCATAAGATGTAAAAGCAACCTATGCGCTAATGCCTTCAAGTGCAGTTTGAGCAAACAACCAGCAATTATAAGTTTTAATGTGAGAATTTACATGATGCTAAAATCACCAAATGTAAAGCAATCCCTCATTTTGGGTAATTTGCTTTCTCAAAAATGCTTTCTTGCTGATTTCTCTGACCTGCGAGGAGATAGGGAGCCCGTATCTCCAGCTGGAAGTTAAACTCGTAGTCCATGGAGTTGATGGCCTCCTCCTCCAGCAGTGAAGCCAACCACAGCTGAGGGGAGTTGGGAGTTTGATCGTGAGGAATGTCCCGCCTAAAATTAGCAAAGCATAACTACATTAAAATGGAGCCATCCTGAATGAACACATACAGTGTTAGTATAGTCAGTTTCTATCCATACAAAACAACATTTGGGACCTAAAAATCCAGTTAACAGTGCCAAATCCAACTTCAAAATATACCAAATTTGAACATGGTGTAATATTAACAAGAAAGCGATTTTTGTATTGTATTAATGTATTTGTTTTCTTACGTTCTGGAGAAGTTTGGGGATAGTCCCTGCTCCTCGTTGATGGTCCTCTGTACCCGAGGTGTACACACCGGTGGGGACGAGACCCTGATGCCTCCGTTGGGCAGGGTGGATAGCTCAGAGGAGGTGCTCACCAGAATATGGACCGTCTCCATAGGAGGAATGATCCCGAGGTTAACTACTAACACTGTCCTCTCCAAATCCTCATCAATCACTATATGTCCTGTAAAACCAGAAAGGATTAGCAAACAACCAAATCTTTTAATTTACCACAATTTATATAGGCGCCCAAGCTAATGCAAAGGTGCTATCTTTGATGCCTGAAATACAACTTAGTTTTCAGATAAAGGGGGTGACAATGAGCTTCTTAGTTTAGGTGAAGTATCGATATTATTGTTATAATAATATTACACTTCAAGGAAACCATTGTACTGTATTACTTCACTTGTACCAAAAAACATAATTATGCATTTCCATAAAGTTTTGGTACGTTTAGAGACTAACTAAAAAAGAATGATAAAAATGGAAACAGCACAGGCTACATTTCCCATAGATAACCCTGAAGTCATAACATTAAAGTACAGCAGTGCCCCTTTAAACTTACATCAAATTATTATTATTTTTGGTCCCTTGGGTGCAGCACAACAAGCTGTAAACAACACATTGAGTTATGAACACCTTTTAAGGCGATATGGTCGCCTATTTACACATCCAGCAGACACAGAGCAACATAACATGAACATGGAAGTCTTGTTTTGTACGACATGGCAATTGTAAGTTCAAAGGTCACTTGCTTTTAGCTCTGTTTTGTTTTGGGCTCCACAGCCTCCCTGGGGAAATATCCATCTCTTTAGCTGCTAAATGATCCACTATGTTCACCAACTCGTCAATAAATGTGTCTGTCTGTCTTGTTGCTGAGCAGGTAGTGTACAGTGGGGTTATCTGAGATTTCACAGCTGCCTGCTGCTGCTAGAAACAAGGTTTCACACGTAGTAATTTGATCTATTACTTGCATAACAATATTGATTAGAAAAGCTTCAATCTTACCGCTGCCACTATGGAGGGCTCCATTAGATGTGTTGCAGCAATCCACATAACAGTCGTCAATTTTTGCCTTGTCTTTAATTTGCAGTGTTATAATCTGACTCGATATCATGGACTCAAACCCCACCACAATAGAATTTTCCTCCAGTGGATAAATGAAGATCCCTAAAAAGGCAGTTGGAGAGGAAAAAATAGAAATAAGGGCATAAACCCAGAAGATGAACCATTAAATACATCCAGTCAATGATCAGCAGTGTGTTTCAGAGCAAAAGGTTGGTTGAAAGTAGCTTGCGTTCACATTGCTCAAGTGAACAACTCTCCAGTGATGTACACACTCACCTTCAATTGCATGATCCTCAATGTTTTCATAGGTCATAGAGGCTGTCATGGCCAGAGTATAACCCCTGACACAGGAAGTGATATCAGAGACACTGAGGGGCAGAGCGCTCCGGTTCTCCTTGTTAATGAGTCCAGGCATGGTGTTGCTTTTAGGATTCTGGTTTGTTGTCACATGTCAAACAAAGGCCAAAAGAATCATCAGATAATTATATGACACAAAAGCTGTCATAATGAAAAAAATAAACGAATGAATTGTGTAAAATATACTTTATAGTTAAAACAACAATTGAAGCAATTATTAAAATGTAACTCATTAGTGTAAAATGTTATATCATTATTCCTATTGTAATAGTTTTATTGGATATTCATTATCAAATCATTTCTCCAGCCAATCACATGCCCCCTGCCTCTCAAGCAAGCGCAACAAACTGCTTCCAAAAGTAGCCAGTTATCTCCTGATAGCTTGGGTGGAAGAGTAGCAATACCACAGTGTTACAAATAAAAGTTATGCATCCAAGATTTTAATAAAACGTTGGAAAAATATCATTATGAATTAAAAACTGTTTAGAATCAGAATCACCTTTATTGGCCAAGTAACCGCTACGTACCCATACAAGGAATTTGACTCTTAATGTTTTTGCATTACATTGCTCTCAATTTACCTACACAGAAATATACAGCCAGGAACAAGGACAACAAAGCTGAACAAACAAGAGGGGTGGAGGGTTATGGACAGTATGTACATAGATATATAGATATATATATATATATATACAATTCAGAGCAGCGGGTTCTATAGATATTACAAGCTCATTAATCTTCAAGGGTGTGATATAAAACCAAAGAGCCTTTAGAAGGAGTGAGCATTTGAGATAAAGGTCACATCAATAAAACTAATTTAGGGTCATATCATCATTACATCGCACCAACAATGTAACAGGAGAGAGAAACAAAAGCTATATTCAGTGTCATGTGAGGTGAAGAAAAAAGGAATCTTCAGATATCATTGAGGAGGAATGAAGCAAGTAAGTTATACAATAAAATAATCTGTTGCTTCTGGGCCGTGCTTCATTGTTAATGTCGTCTCCTCCACCCAGCAATCTTGGTAATGTGCTGTCAAGGGTCTGTGTCTGCTGCACGACCAAAGCCCCAACACACGGGCTTGATAGGAAGTGTTATGACGAAAGCAATTTCCATAGAGACAGCTCTGCTTGCTTGCTAAGGCTGCAGACTGACCAGTTTTAATGTCTTTATTTATGATGCTGAGACTGATTGCAATTAAAACACTAATCCATCTCTTTCCTTCACACACAATCACATTCACTTGGGAAATTTAAACAGGTTCAACTAATCTCCAAAGACACAACTTTCACACTCCCTCGCCACACAGGCGATCCTTTAGAATCAATAAAACTTCAATCAGCCTTTCTCAAACCAAACGATCTTAGTCAAACCAACATTTAGACACGACATGGTTATTCATGGTGAGGAAAAGGTCCTGCTGATGTAATTACAGTCTATTTAGTTGTCTGTCTCGACAGTGCCATCATGTGTCCAGTCAACCCCAGATTGAGAAGCAAACAGGTACACATCCCTTTGTCCCTTCATACAGGCTGCTGCACTGCAAACTATCCCAATGCTAAAAATATGACAACATAAGTGATGAGATACAGACACTGAACAATAATAAATGTGAAATTAAAGATCTAGCTCATACAAAAGGTGATGTGAATTAAAATTCTGAATAAGTTAATATTAAGCTTTAACAAAAAAACACATTTCCATGAGCTGCATGACAGGTGTTTTTCCAAGGTGTCCCTTTGTTTACGCTCTTTCAGCTCTATAATAATTTGTGGCAGTCCCAGGATGCTTCCCTCCTGGTTGGCTCCATCGCATGAATCACCCTGCCACCCTCCTGGGGTTTGCTAAAAGACCACCAAACCGTCAACTCTCAACATTTCCTGTCAGCGTTGCCACACTTCTCCGCACTCATTAGTGCCAAAACAGAGAGCAGATGCTGTGGTAACCACCTGTTGAAACACAGTGTCTGGTATATCTGTTTACACTGTAAATCAAGATGCATCTGTTAGTTTTAATCATCTGACTGGCCAACCTTTTCTTCCTTTCAAACAAATGACAGGGATGTTTAATATATGCATCATCAGAGAGACACACTGCGACATTAAAATGCATCTGGTATGATCACAGCATCAGACTCATTATCTTACCTTTCATTTGTGTGAACTGGGTATGCAGCAAGGATCTCTCTCTGTCAGAAGTCCACTTATCGTGAAAGATATCCCCCTCCTCTCCGACCTCTCTCAGCTCCCCTTTTTTGTTCTCGCTCTGTGGCGAAGAGGGAATAGGAGTGCTGCCACAGGTGGTAGAAACTACAGATACAGCGGCCACATCGTTAGTTGGATGTACACTGCAAAGAAAGGAAAGGTAGGGAGCCCAGAGGCTGTTTGCAGCAGTTCAATCAAGCACAGCAACATGTGGTTGCAAAAACAGTTTCATTTATTCTCCGCCTCCTCCTCTTCATCCTCCTCCTCCCCGTGGATGCTGGATTTGGAGGGCTTTGAGAGAGAGAGAGAGAGAAAGAGAGAGAGAGAGAAAGACAGAGAGAGACAGACAGAGAGAGACAGAGAGAGAGAAGGGCTGAGACAGAGGGTCCAGTTATTCCAATAAACATCCCCCTTCCCATTCAAAGCATCAGCACCACCCACTCACTCGAGCAGCCCTCCCTGACATCGATAACAACCGGAAACATTCAGGTATCCTTTATAATATCCGAGGATCTGAGTATTTGTGTGGTATACCGTAACACCAGGAGAGTGAAAAGAAAGGCTCGGAGGGACCGATAGGTGGGTGGGGTGGGGCAATACATGTCTCCCTATATCCCCTATAATCTCTCTCTCTTCCTCTCTCGCGTGTGATTGGAAAAGCCCTGAATGTTTCAAATCCAGCATGGGTGCTTGGCTGCCTCTATATGTTTTGTGATCACTTAGTTATATCCATCTGTTTTTCTTGAGAGGTTACCATGACAATTAATATGTTGTCTGTATCGAGTCATTTTCGGAGTCGTGAAAATGTAGATGGTGTGTCTGTGTGTTTGTGAGTGTGTGTGTGTGGGTGTGGGTGAAACTCAGCATCCGCCTCCAAATTGAATTAACTTGCAGCCAATAAAACCAGGTTCCCCCCCTCTCTGCTTCCCTCATTGTCTATCTGTTTCTCAACCTCTCCAATGCGGTCACACACACACACACACACACACACACAGACACATACACACACACACACACACACACACAAACACAAACACACACACACACACCATCTGAAATGTTTCACTTTCTCTTTGTCTCATGACAACCAAATGGTAGAATGGTTCAAGGCAAATTCAATATTAAAAGTATATTTTTATGCAACAAATAGTAACATAATGGGGCTGCAGCTAAAGATTATTTTCTTGATTTATTATTAGGTCTGTAAATTGTTGGAAATAGTTAAAAATTGACGTAGAGCATTGTCAAAGCTCAAGGCGATGTAATAAACTTGTTCAAATAAATTCAGTTTGCGATCACATAAGACAAAGAAAACAAGCAAATCATCCTATTAGATAAGCTGGAACCAGAGACCATTACTTGGAAGATTGACTCAACAATTAGTCTACTAATTGTCTCAGCTCTACATTGAACAGAGAGACGGTGTCCTCTTCAAACACAAGCTAATCAAGCATGTTGGTAATTAATGTCGTGAAAAGGAAGTTATGATTTATGTTTTATATACTATTTTTCTGAATTGATTAATCGGTTACATTTTTCAAGCAAAAATGCCAAACATTCCCCAGGTCCAGAAAAACTTGCTGCTGCATCTTGTGTGACAGTAAATTGAATATTTTTAGGTTTTCGACTGTTGGCCAACAAAACAAGCTATTTGATGACAAATTGTGATGGATATTTTTTATTACCTTTTGACATTTTATAGACAAAACGATTAATCGATTAATTAAAAAAAAAGTTCAAAAACATCTAAATTCAAGTTACTATAGAAAAAATTATATTAAATTAGTTAAAAAACAATATGCAGAGTAATCAAAAATGGAAATGTCATTACCCTACTTACTTTTCTAAATATACTTTACATGACACTAGGCCTAAAAATACACTTAAACTCATACATATTGATACACATCAAGATTACAACAATGACTTTTATGAAGAAACTAAATCACCCTACACTTCAATTTACATTAATAGAGTAATATTTACGACATATATACAAAGGAAATTTTAAATGGGAAAAATGAATTGCTATTAGTTTTTTTAGTTGATTATTGACCATTGAGCTACGTTATGTATATTTCATTTAATTGGTACATTTACTTATTACGTAGCAGTTCTTTGTCTATAATCTGATGTGTCAGCAGGTTCATTATAAACAGAGGGGCATACTACGGTGCCTTCAAGTAGTATTTATAAACTTCGTAAATAGAACATCACATGGATTCAAGTGTTTCTTTTACGTTGTTTAGACGAGTGAACAGAGCCATTTTGGTTTCAAAGTTGCATAAATAAAAACATAAAATAATTAGACATATTTTATAGCTAACATACAAAAAATAGGGAATTATAAACTTAACTGTAATTCTTAAATCGTCAATAAAGGATGAAATCATTCTTAAAACGTTTTATTTCCACACAAGATATGCCACGGAATTATGGTTGACATTAACTGACGTTAAAAATAACAGTACTGTCCTATTACCCGGCTATTTATCACTTTGATTAGCTGGTTCTGGCGGACTATCTTTTTCGAAAAGTTCGATATTTCCGATGTGTTTGAAGGCAGCATCCGTGGTGTGGTCCAGCGGGTTGCGGTTGGTCCAGGTCAGGAGCAACGGCACGTTGGCACGGCGTCACTTCACTTTTGACGCACATCATTCACGCTGACATCAAACTTTTGATTGTTGATTGAAGTGTTGTTCTGTTTCGAAAGAAACACACAGTTAACATTTAAACATGTCTGAAGAGTCGTGGGCAGTTTCTGTCGATGTTCAAGAAGCTACAGCTCCATCCATACAGGTGAGTTTAAAAAGAGACAAACGGCTCAATACAAGTAACACCAAACACGGGCCAACGTGCGCATCGTTCATTAGCACGTAAGCTAATTTGCTACCTAGCAGCACACATTCCGTCATTTGTTCAGCTTATAATGTATTTTCTCTAACCAGGTGGACTTCTCAAAGAAAGTTGACCGACTGCATGGCCCACGAGACATAAGAGGAGACATAAATGGTAACTTAATAAAAATGTTTTATTATTAACATATCGAGGACCTAATTTTACCGCCTAGTTGTGGTGCTTGACTTTTTTTTGGGGGGTGGGGGGGGGGGGTGTTTCCACCTGTGCAGGCAACATTGAGCCGGAGAAGACTGAAGATGGAGGTTTGAGTAGAATCGTGGACATGGCTGAACAGTCCCTGTTGAACAAACTGATCCGCAAGTGTCTGGTGCGGAACAGAAACCAGGTGGAGGTCCTGCAGCAGGACCCCACGTCTCCTCTGTACTCCGTGAAGACCTTTGAGGAGTTGAGGCTGTAAGCGTGGCAGTTAATTTGACTTTAAAGCAGATATACCTGTGTATGTTTTCCCTCCCTCTAACACTTACCTTTGACTTGGGACAATAGAAAACCTGAACTGCTGAAGGGCGTGTACAACATGGGGTTCAACAGACCATCGAGGATCCAGGAGAGCGCTCTGCCCATGATGCTGGCACAGCCGTGAGTTCATTCTTAGTGCTGAAACCAGCTTTCATCCAGAAGTAAAGGGGCAGAACATTATTAATAAGTCTCTCTAAAAACAAAACTCGTTGAACTCTATTAAAAGTCAGAACATAATTTAAAAAAGAAGCAACAATTCCCTTTTTAGTGCCATTTCTAGCACATTCAAATGACTAAAGTGTAAATTCAAAGTACTGTATATATAGTTATCATATCCTTGTACTATAACAATAATAAGAACACATAAAAGCTAATTTAGCATGAAGTTAATGGAGTAGGGCTGTAACTGATTCTTTTTGTTGTCAATTAATACTAATTATTTCCTTGTTTAGTTGTTGGGCTGTAAAATATTACAGAACTGAAAAGAAACTTGTTAAAAAAAAGACCTAGTGCTCGAGGTGACCAGTTTTCGGGATGATGAAAAATTACTTAGAAAACAAGCAATTATCAAAATAGTTTAAATCATTTTCTGCCGATGTTGCAAGCTCTAAAATGGACTGTAACTATTGTCCTTGCATTAGTTATACAAATATATTATCATTTCTATTACATCAGGTTTGTCTGGTTAATCCCCTTTGTAGCTACACTGGTCCAGCAAAAATGGCGATGCTTCGTACTGATGTCTTTGATGAACTTTATTTGCCGCGTTTTCTCTCTCTCTCTCTCTCTCTCTCTCTCTCTCTCTCTCTCTCTCTCTGCACCTCACACACCGTGACAACTATAAACAAACATTTTAACATAAATTGCGAGCTCTCCTTGGAGTCTCTCAGGCAAATGTCCGTTGCCAAACAGGCTAGCACATATTAGCACATTAATAATGACATAAACTACAATCTCAAAAAATGCAACACATGTAAATGCAGGTCAACAACAATACACACAAATGTATGTACAAATGAACACTTTGTACACCGTGTGCACCTCTTGGACCACGTGCAGAATCAATTTAATCTGGGGTCGTTCACTCCTCTCTGCATCTGTGCTCGCAAACGACCCACAATGCCACAGTCATATGCCCACGCCAACTCTGGGTGTGGCCCGTTACTTTACGACATTACATGACGAAATACAATACCTTGAGGCACCACATACGGTACCATATAAACTCAATAGATTCACATGTCTCTTTAACAGTTACACCCTTCTTTATTATAATAATAATATGTGTGTATCTCTCTTCCAGAACTCAGAATCTGATCGCCCAGGCACAGTCTGGCACGGGTAAAACTGCTGCTTTTTCTCTGGCCATGCTCAGCCACGTAAACCCAGAGAATAAGTGGACTCAGGTGAGCACAACATGACATCTGGTGAGCACAACATGACATCTGCAGAGCACAGCCGGTGTCGACGTTCAGTTGTAGACTTTGAAATTCTCTCTACATTTAAAATTCTGTTTGGTTCTTTCAGTGCCTTTGCATCTCGCCAACATACGAGCTCGCTCTGCAAATCGGTCACGTAATCGAGCAGATGGGGGAATTCTGCCCCGATGTGAAACTGGCCTACGGTATCCGGGGAAACAGACGTAAGACTTTGACCATATTTATAATTACGTCTGGTCAAAATGGCGGCAAAAATGGTATTTCATGTCGGCTCTCATAGAGAGCCGACATGTTTCTCATGTTTCGTAGAGAGCCAGAGTCGGTTATGTCACCACATAGATTTCTGCTTTCTGTTCAGTGGAGCGAGGCGTCAAGTTGCAGGAACAGATTGTCATTGGAACACCGGGCACGGTCCTCGACTGGTGCACCAAGTACAAGCTTATCGACTCCAAGAAGATCACTATGTTTGTGCTCGACGAGGCTGACGTGATGATCGCCACGCAGGGTCATCGGGACCAGAGCATACGGATCCACAGGTGGGTTCCTCTCAGAGAAACGTACCAACGATGAGAATAAAAGAGCTTTGTCAAGTCAACGCGAATCCTCTTGACACAATGTTTTTCCTGCTTGTCTTTGTGTCAACACAGACAGCTGACGAAGGACTGCCAGATGCTCCTCTTCTCTGCCACCTTTGAGGACTCTGTGTGGAGGTTTGCAGAGCAGGTGGTTCCCGATCCCAACATCATCCGGCTGAAACGCGAAGAGGAGACCCTGGACACCATCAAGCAGTTCTATGTGATCTGTCGGGAGAAGGAGGACAAGTTCACGTCGCTCTGTAACCTGTACGGGAGCCTCACCGTCGCACAGGCCATGATCTTCTGCCATGTGAGTCAGCTGTTTTAACCCTGCTTAGTACGCACTTAATTATGATGAACGTAAAGATCTGGATTACAACCCAACTCTAGCGCACTAGAGAGAGTCGGATATACAGTGATCATGTAGGCAATTTACAAAAGGATCTTTGCTTTGGTTTTAGCTCTTTATTCTTAAATAGATCTGGCAAACTGAGCTTGCTCCAAATGTTGGAGGATTGGAGCCTTTTTTAAATTTAATGACGTTTAAACGTTTATACACGCATAACGGGTCCAAAGTGTATGCACATCACAGTCTTACTTCCTCTCCTAAGATAAAATGCCATTTGTTAATTGGGTCTAGAATTTTGATAAACTTGACAGATAACATGTGTATTTATCACAAATTAATATTTCCAATTCCAGGAAAAATGTCCCCTGACAGGACGTAGTATGTTTAGCTGATTAGCTTTTTCTTTAGACTCGGAAGATGGCTGCTTGGCTGGCTTCAAACCTGATCGCAGAGGGGCACCAGGTGTCCTTACTGAGCGGGCAACTGACGGTGGAGCAGAGAGCCGCCGTCATCGAACGCTTTCGGAAAGGCAAGGAGAAAGTCCTCGTGACTACAAACGTGTGCTCCAGAGGTGAGGGAGAGCTTGTAAAAATAAAATAATAAATCAATCTTTATGCTCTGAGGTCTCCAGCTCATTAGTGTTTATGTTGATCACAGGTATCGATGTGGAACAAGTGTCTCTTGTGGTGAACTTTGACCTCCCCGTGGACATGGCTGGGAATGCCGACAACGAGACGTACCTCCACCGGATCGGCCGCACGGGACGCTTCGGCAGAAGAGGATTTGCGGTTAATATGGTCGACAGCAAACGCAGCATGGATATCATCAACCAAATTGAGATGCACTTCAGTACGTTTCCTGTTTCTTTCCAGTTTAATCACGTAGAACAGCAAATATAAGGATCCTAACATGACTTTTATCTCTTATCTTTCTCCCACAGACAGGAGCATCACGAAGCTCGACACCAGCAATCTGGAAGAAATGGAGAAGCTGATGAGCTGAAGTGCTACGAGCATGACGTAACACCGGAACAGTTGGACCAGTTACCTCAACTGTTGAGTTCTTTCCAGGGTTTATTGTTTACATTCTATTGTTTACAGAAGAGAGATGCATGCTAATGTTCACTATGCAAACTTATTTCACGGCGGTAAGTTGTGCCGACGTTTTTTTTTTTCATTTGATGTGTCCGACTTTGATTGATCACTGAAGTCACCTTTAAGCCTTTAAGCGGTCTACCAGAGACTATAAACCAACCACTGGCTGTTAAAACAGCATTTAAGAAGGGTGGTGACGACACTACAGTCCACGGTTTGCAGTGTTGCGTTCGATCATCTAAAGTTAATTATTCATGTAGGATTAGAGAGATATAAGAATGTGACTGATCTAAAAAAAAATATATATATATATATATCTATATATATCTATATATATATATATATATCTATATATATATATATCTATATCTATATATATATATATATATATATATATATCCTTGAGTGACATGACGCATTTTCGTAGCGGTAGCTTAGTTTCCTTAGTTTGATGTTGAACTGTGAAGCCAGAGCTGTTGCTCTTTTTGTGTGGACAAAGAATAAATAACTACTGTTGCATATTAAACTTGTTCCGTTTCTTGCAGTTGAAATGCTTTCTTTGCACGACAGCTTTAGCAATACAGAGAAAAGACATTGTATCAAGCAAGACCATTATATTGGTGAAAAGAATGAATGTTGCTCAGAATCTTTTATTAAACATATAATGAAAACATTTTTCTTCAGGTAGTATACAATATATTCAGGTGATTGAGGCGTCATGTCGTGGTACTTTTACGCTTCATTAAGAACACAGCTTTCATCCATCCAGAAATTATTTTGTGGCTCCATTCAGTATGAAAACATGTAAAAGGAGTTCTTTCTCAGAACACATTGAGGGTTGGTTGCTGATGATCATTTTCACTCAGAAAAGCAACAGGTGTTGCTAATAACAAGGACGGCATTGTTCGTTCTTAATTTGAATAATTACACCTGTGCTTTTCCTTCTGCGGCATGTCAAAATATCTTCTGTTGGTTTATCTCAACTTGTGACTCAACACATACAAGTCTGTAAAATCAACAACCAGTCACAGGATTAAGTATTTATGTTTTGTGTTTATACAGCAGGGCAGTAGTTGTACTCTGAAAGTAAATATATTGGCTGTACTGTGCCTCTGCATCCGAATTAAAGCATATTTGGCAAATGAGAACAATCAGAAAAGAAAAGATGTGAATAAATGCAACAACCCATTTTGTTGCTGTATTTGTCAGCATTTCGTATCGCGTATGCTTTGATGTTAAATACCAGATAAACAAATGAATCCAATTTTCTTTAAATCAATAACTGACAGATCATTCGTTAATTTACTAATCACCTACTGTCTTGACTGGAATAGAACATACTTGTCATTTTAAACGTCCTCATAGGTCAACTGGTTATATATACGTTTTAGTGAGTATTCTGAGAAATCGTGCAGTAAAACAAGTTTCCAGTAAAGATGCATTAGTGAATCGAATTGTTCTGAATTTTCTGTCATCAAAAGCTCCAAAAAATACTTAAATATTCTCTCCAGACATGTTTTAAGACAAAATTATTAATAGTCTACAAATAGTGAGTCTAAGAATAATAATTTTAGTCCAATATGGAACAAAAGAAGTTAAATTACCTAAATTAGTTTTAAAAAATTCACATTTACAGCATATCTACTACTTATGAAGCCCCAAACGTCCTGAAAGATATATTTATCTTTTGCATATAAAATCAATAAAAAAACAAATGGGCTCTGCTGCTTCTCCCTCATTTAATTTTTTTGTTTATATCTTAAACGTTGAACTGCTGGACACAAAGTTGCGTCTACTTCATCAAACTCTGCAACACACGGAGGGGGATTTTAAATACCACTACAAAGCCCGAGCTGCAAAACTTTAAAAAAAAAAAACATTTAAGCTCACTGGTACTCCCCGAACCCTTCATTATGTGAGATGCACAACAGCGATCTGTTCAAGATGCCACACTGGGCCAAGCTCATGTCCATGTCTGTGAAGGTCCTGCGTGGCACATCCATGGTCTCGATGGAAGCCCCTCCGTACTCTGCTTCATACCTGAGCTCTGCACTGGCTCTCACCGTCAGCAGAGTGTCTGTGGGTTCAAAGTGCTGCTGAAACCTCCTACCACATGGTGCTCGGATAGCCAGGAGCAAACTGCCAGCTTCTTTGGCCCTTATAGGTCCTGGATCAGGGGGCTTTGGCCCAGCCCTCTTGTCCACCTCGGAGCTGCTGGTCTGGGGGGTCACATCCTTCACTTTGGGGAGATCTGGCTCCTCGTGTCTGGGCCTCTGCTGCAGGACAGCATCACCAGACAGGCTGAGCTTGGACATGTTTTTGTGCAGACTCGCATCTGACTGCCTTCTACCTATAGACGGAAGAACCTTGTACTTGTTCAAGGACTGCGGTGGAGCTGCGGGGGCGTGTTGCGACATCTGCAGAACCCCATCCTGGCTCAGCTGACTGGCCGGCCACATTATGGGTTGTGACTGGGAGCGTAGGTTTCTGTCCGGCCTGCTGTGCACGGGAACATCTGGAGACACAACCTGTGGTCCCGGTGTGCGTCTGTCAGCGTCACCGGAACACGAAGAGTCGTTAACAGCCGGTCTGCTTCGCCCTTTGGAGGACTTTGGCCTGGTTGAATGCATTGATAACGTCGGGAGAGCTCAGAATAGTCTGTTTTTCAGTCCTTCACAATAAGAGTCGAAGACAACCATACCCGTTGATGTTTAGAAGCCGCTTCACTACGTGGAAGAATAGGGTGCGTCCTCCCGTTGAAGCTAAATTACAAGTTAAAACGCTGAAAAATGCCGTTTGTCGCTTTTTCCATCCAGTTCCTACCGGAAGTGCCTCTCTTTAAGCGTCAGCGAGGTTGCTATGACAGTCTGGTTGCCTTGATGACGACTTGCAGTGTTAGTCGAGGAGACCCCCCCCCCCCCCCCCTGGTGGTGGAAGTACGCAACTGCAGCTAAAAATACTACACAAAATGTATTCATTGATTTTATTTTGTGTCATTAATCTAAATCTGTGTAGGAATAGGTAACTAAAGTTATCAAACAATGTATTAAACAATATTTTCCACTGAAATCTAGTAGAAACTGGTACCACACACATTTACTTCAGTACAGTACTTGAGTAAATGTACTTGTATACAATGCACGTTGATATGCTTTAAATCTGTGGTTGGTGTTGAAAGTACTACACACAGCGCTACTTCTCCCACTATTAAGTCTATTTGGACTTCTGTTATTTATAACAGTTGGTTCACAAGAGAAAAGAAAGTCAGAAGTTGACGTTGATAACCATGCGCACCGGATTATAAAAACATGACACCATCAGAGTTAACTTATGTACTTATTTACTTTAGACTACAGGTAACAAAATGAATCGATAATTATCAAATCAAACATTCACAATCGTCAACCAAGTGAACATGTTTTCATAATGCTACACTGTTTATACATTATATTTGAATTAATGATACTATATGTATATATTACAGTACATTCTTGAGAAACAATACACCAACCACTTCAAATAAATAACAGCAGTGTATTTTGTGATTTATACATTAATAAACTGCATTTAGATCACACACAGCGGGGTTAGCAACTCTGAGTGCAAGGCTAAAAACTTTGTTTCATTGTATATTTTTCCCTCTCAGTAAAACTGTCTCAGTATTTGGTTTGGCCATTTAACTGTGTTTTTGAATAAAGTATCCACTTCTGTCTCTTACTATTTGGGTATGTTTTGCTTTTTAATGTCTCAGTTAAATTCGTTGACACGTTTAGACTTTCCTGTCACCGAAGAAGTGATTTAGAAACTGCTTCTCTCCCGTTAAGGCTGCAGTTTGCCATTGGTCTATTAAATGAAAGACAACAGAAATGAATGCAATATCTGGTATCATACAATATCATATTCATGATCTATTGAATATATCTGTCAGTATTTCAATGGAATTTGGTATGAGACCTAATGGCCCTATTATTACATTATGTCAAACATGCATTTCTCTAATGCATAAAATCATGATTGGTATCGGTTCTAAATAAAGCAGCAAATAACAATTATTTTGATTATCAACTATCATTATCAATTTGCTATTAATGGAATCTGTCAAAAAACAGAAAATAGCAAGAAGGGCAGCACATTTTTATATTATTTCAGAACATGAAAACATACAATATTTGGTGTTTTTTTTACTTCAGTGATTAACTGATTGTCAAAATAGTTGCAAATGCTTTTTTTTTTTTTTTTTAGCAATTTTTGGAATAAATAATTAAAACAAACAGCTCTTAGCAGTGAGCTAAGACTTGGGCCCCACTGTTCCCTTCATCTACTTAACTTTAAATAGAATACATCTACAAGCAAAAGTTGAGTTTAAAAGAGGCCCATTATAAAAAATTGCAGATAAACATGCAACATTTAAATTGGCAGTAGTTTTACATATTATTTAAAAAATGTAGAATATACAGATTAGCATCAGTGAACGTATGCTTAGTTAATAACACTGCAGATGAGGAACAACCCTTAAGTTGCTAAAAACAAACAGCAGCTATATTGACAGCCCATGTAATGTATGAAGTGTCAAATAATATAAATTGTTTGCTCTCTATGGTAAGTCCATTAAGTTGTGTTGAGTGTAAATTTGCTCTGTGATCTGGTACACCTCAGAGATAAGAGGCAGAGCTTCCCCCAGCTTGGCCACGACCTGCTCCGGGGGGCCTACGTTCATCACTTCAAAGAAAGCAGGGCGCCCCGGGAGCATGCAGAACGCCATGCCTGCAGCTTTGCGGACCACCCACGGGTGGTGCTGGGAGAGAGACTCGTTGTAAGACTCTGAACACATGACGGAAGTCTTGCTGTCCTCGCTGCTGGTGCGGAGGCGGTCCAGGAAGATATCCAGCCACCTCAGTGCACGGTGGAGCCTCAGTAAGGTGCGGCAGCCGGACTCTGGGTGGCCGCCTCTCTTGGTCAGGTCCACTAGTTCGTTCTCCAGCTCGTACTTCACCATTGACTGGACGGTGACATACTGAGACCCGTTCTCACCATTCAAGTGAGCCACCAGGATGTGGATCTTGTTGACAGCATCCTTGGAGATGAAGCCAAAAACACTCCCCAAGCTGTTCAGCAATCTAGTAACAAAATTAACAAAACAGTTTGCTACCACCTGACACTTTCTAGACCGTTTCAGCTGAGTATAGTATGTACAATACACCTACTTTATGAGTTTACGCCACCCAGCGACGTAGTGTTCAAGATAGACTTCTTTGTTCTCCGACAAACACAACTTGAAAGTATCGAGCACCTCCTGTAAGCAGAATTTCTGGTCTTCTTCAGTACCAGCCATGGTTTTCTATACGGAAGTGCTACCGACAAAAGCCAACAGGCAACAAATAGATGCGCAAATGTGACTAACGGCTACCAACCAACTGGAGGTCGTAATAAATGTAAGTATTGACGTGTAAGTTAAGAGACCGAAGACATTACCTGCAAGAAAAATTTCGAAAAAAAAGGAAATTCAAGCGGTACTCTTCATGTCAGTGGAACGACAGGTCATTCCTGCTCTGCTCCGCCTCTACTACGCAGACTCGAGCCGGAAAAACACCGGAAATGTACAACTTTGCCTTAAAAATAAAAGCGCTGGCTTCGCTTTCGGGCGGAGCATAGTCTCTACCGTGAGATAAATTAAAGACAAGGGAACCACACACTCTGTGGCCTGCCGTGACATTGGCAGAAAAAACAGGGAAGAAGAGAAAAACTAACTGTGAAATGTGGAATGGTTGTGCCCTGAGCATGTCAAATCTTTATTTAATATTGTTTCTGACAATACTGGAATCAACCTTTTAAAATACATGCGTTGTGTGAATGAATGTAAATATAAACTCAAAACAAAGCACATCAGCTTTTTGTAGTCAAGTCTTGTGACATGGTTTGCAGAAAGGTGTTTTATTGTGAAAGCGCTTCCCGGAAGTGTGCAAGCTAGACTCTGGTAGTCGGTACTAGAAATGACCCACATGTATACAAGGTGGACAATAAGCATATCTTTGTGAACAAGGAGTTGTACATCGGAAGCAGACCGGCCTCCTCGGCTAACTGGGTGTCATTTTTCTATCTTCAACATCAAGCTGAGAAAACATGCCTGAAATAAAAGTAACACCACTGGGTGAGTAACGGTAACGCAACAGTGGGACGTTAGCATCCTGCTATGCTAGTTCCGTCAACAATAAATGAGTCTGTAACTTTTTGACGGTATATATTCGCTACAATGTCTGGCGCTCTTTGAGCAGTAATAACTTGTGTATTTTCTGTTGTGATGGTCAAAGACACCTTGTAAGTTTCACCCGTCACTGCCAGCAGCTGTTATTTTAGCTGGCGAGGCTAACTTAGTGTGTTTTGTTTTTTAAAGCTTTCTCTCAACTTCACTGTTCCCTCTCCAAGGTGCTGGACAGGACGTCGGCCGCAGCTGCATCCTCGTCTCTATCGGAGGCAAAAACATAATGCTCGATTGTGGGATGCACATGGGATACAATGATGATGTAAGTCAACTAGCTTGTATTTCAAAAGACAAATATCCTGGTAAGATAAACGGCAACATAAACATACATTTTAAAACGACTTAGCTAACACAAGCAAGTTGTTGTGCACTAAGTTGAAGCCTGACATAAAACCTTAGACTTTTGCCCCTTAATCATGATAACAACAAAGACAGCTGTGTCTGATTACAGAAATCATTGCATTACATGAAAGTTGTGCCATGCAGATTTAATTCTAACAGAATCATCCTATAAGGATGCTCATTATACAATCTCCACATACACCCATCTCTCGTTTCATAAATGTTTTTAAACACCTGCAGTTTCATCACCAGGTGGTTGCTTTAAGGGGTTTTGTTGGTCTGGCTAACCATCGCTTTGACATTAGAGTCTTTATAGTCTTGTTTTGAATGTATTAGCCTCAAAACGTATTTTTAAGACATATTATGAGTTTCATATGATTTGGACCTTGTAGAGAAGATAAATTACAGTCTAATCCCAATTAAACGCAAATCTGTGTTGTCATTGCAGAGACGTTTCCCAGACTTTTCTTACATAACCCAGAATGGGCGTCTGACTGATTTTCTGGACTGTGTAATCATCAGGTTTGTTGTGTCATTTCTCTCTCACCGATATAGATAGAATAAATAAAACAATCCGGTGTTGTTGTTTTTTTACATGGCTACCTGTTCCTTTCTCAGCCATTTCCACTTGGACCACTGTGGCGCTCTGCCCTTCATGAGTGAGATGGTGGGCTACGATGGACCCATCTACATGACCCATCCCACCAAGGCCATCTGTCCCATCTTGCTGGAGGACTTCCGGAAGATCACCGTCGACAAAAAGGGAGAAACCAACTTCTTTACCTCGCAGATGATCAAGGACTGCATGAAGAAAGTGGTACCTTTGAACCTGCACCAAACCGTCCAGGTGCAGTGCTCACGTCATTTTTGAAGATATCCGCCCATTAATCATTTCGGTTTCAGCTGCTCGTCTCTTTTGATGGCAAATCAAGCTGTTTCTGTTGTGCTGCTGGCAGGTGGATGATGAGCTGGAGATCAAGGCGTACTATGCAGGCCATGTCCTGGGAGCTGCCATGGTGCACATCAAAGTGGGATTAGAGTCTGTGGTCTACACGGTGAGTGTAAACAAGTCTGCACTGTATCAGAGAGGGAATTTGACAGACAGGTTCTCAGAATAATGTCTTTTCATTTTTAGGGAGACTATAACATGACACCTGACAGGCATTTAGGGTAAGTGGCCTTTGCTGTATATATTGATTATATGCTGGAGTTTATGCCTACAGTCTCTTCATCCTTGTGTTTGTATATTTGCAGTGCGGCGTGGATCGACAAGTGCCGTCCAGACATGCTCATCTCAGAGTCTACATATGCCACCACCATCCGGGACTCAAAGAGATGCAGAGAGAGGGACTTTTTGAAGAAAGTGCATGAAAGCATAGAAAGAGGAGGAAAGGTAATTTTCAGAGTTAGTGGAATTTCTGTGTTTTGGGGTGTTTACTTTCTGTCTTATATTGCATCACGGAGGGATTATTTTCAAATTTTAGTTTTCTCATCTTTTCAGGTTCTCATTCCAGTTTTTGCCCTCGGGAGAGCACAAGAACTCTGCATCCTGTTGGAAACATTTTGGTAGGTTTGTTCTTCAAAAGAAGTGAAATTCACATAAACTGTCTGTAGCTTATGTGAATTTAGCTTAAGCTATAAATAAGACAGCAAAGATGATAGTGAAAGTGATGTGTGGAGGTACTCACTGGTCCCTATATAAGTTATAACACATATTGATTTTCCAATTAAATAAATGTCTCTTAAATAGCTGAATTCATTTTACTACGCTTGATAGAATAATGGTGGTATTCTGTTTTAAACTTTTTTTATAACAAGTGCCGACTCATTGGACAGACACTCTAATCAGCTCCTCTCCTCAAACAGGGAGAGAATGAACCTAAAGGCCCCGATCTACTTCTCCACTGGGCTGACGGAGAAAGCTAATCATTATTACAAGCTTTTCATAACATGGACCAACCAGAAGATTCGAAAAACCTTTGTACAGAGAAACATGTTTGAATTTAAGCACATCAAGCCGTTTGATCGCTCCTACGCTGATAATCCTGGGCCGATGGTAAGTTGTTTCTTTTTCCTCCGATGTGTAAAAAGTTTAAATGGCAGTGAACTACAACAATGTGTGCACTTTCAGGTGGTGTTTGCCACACCAGGTATGCTGCATGCTGGCCAGTCTTTGCAAATCTTCAAGAAATGGGCTGGCCATGAGAAAAACATGGTGAGTCTCGAAGAGACAACAGAAGATGTTTTTTATGTTTTTTTTTGGTTTTTTTTTAACAACTAGTTCTGCCTCTTTTAGGTAATCATGCCTGGGTATTGTGTACAAGGAACAATCGGTCACAAGATCCTAAATGGGCAGAGGAAACTGGAAATGGAAGGGAGATCAACAGTAAGAGTTTTTAATTTCCCTTTCATCTCTGTCAGTTATGGGATCACAAAATCTGCCTACTTATGCCTTTACTGTTCACTAACTAAATAACGTGGTTATGTGTGGGACTATTCTTTTCTCCATAACTCTTGATAAAACCACAACATGTTACTGTTACACTTTTGTGTTCAGAGTAAACAAATGAGTTATAACATGCTTATAGATTGCTGCAAAGATGACGTTTTTTTGTTGGCCAACTCTGAAGTTAGCATTGCACTGGTTCCCTCCACAAAAAGCCAAAGGGACTTTTCAATTGAACTTTGGATTATTGCAGAAAATAAACTCTGCGGTAAACAAAGGTTTATGATACGAACACATTCTGTTCATTAAGATAATCTTCACAAATGAAGACCAGTTTTATGGTTTTTGAAGCATAAATGCAATCGGCAGAAGTAAAAAGCTTAAGTTAGGCTATAAACAAACTTAAACAAACATAATTTCACATCAACACCACGAAGTCAAAGGCGGATTACAGTTTGGCGTGATGATCTTTAGTAGTCTCAGTTAGTCACTTGTTAGCATACTTTTTTAAAACACGTAAAAGCTGCAAAATTCACGAGTGGGTTAGGTTATTTACTGACATTTTATGTCATAGAACAAAATGTTTAAATCTCTACAGCTTCTGTTAACCACAGAACTTATTTCTGGTATCTAACCAAAAAAACATTCAAGGACTCCATTGACTTTGAGACGAGGGAGTGCAAAAATGCCGACTCATTTCCGGGTTTTAGGACTCATTCCTGCAGCACTCTATTACTGAGATTTAGACAGTCTTTCTAGTTTGTTTTCACTTGCTTTCAGTCTATGATAAGATAAGAAGATATTTGTCTCCATATTTAATGAAACTATGAGAGAGAGAGTTCTCATCTATCTCTCAGCAAGAAAGCCAATAAGTGTGTTTCCCAAGAAATCAAACTACTCCTTTAACAATACCTGTTGACTTCATTTTCTGTGATTCTTACAGTTGGAGGTGAAGCTACAGGTGGAGTACATGTCCTTCAGTGCCCATGCAGATGCCAAGGGCATCATGCAGCTCATTCGCATGGCTGAGCCTCGAAACATGCTGCTGGTACACGGGGAGGCCGTGAAGATGGAGTTCCTCAAGGGCAAGATTGAACAGGAGTTCAGTAAGTGCATCTCCATCCACATTGATAATGTTAGGCCCGTTAAAAGTCATTGCTAAAAGTTTGCATGCCCACAGTAGGATAAGGAGAAGGCGTTGTCAGTGCTGTTAATGTCTTTTTTTTTTTTTTTTGAATGGCAGGCATAGATTGCCACATGCCAGCCAACGGAGAGACAGTGACTGTGACTACAAATCCCAGCGTGCCTGTGGATATCTCACTCAACCTGCTCAAGCGAGAGATGGCTCTCGGAGGTACGTTTTGTTGATTGTTAAGGAATTAGTTTGGTTTAATTCACAACCTAAGGAGTAATAAAATGGCACAAAGTTTTGTCTTTGGTCACGATGGCTTCCAGGGTGCCTATGCAGTTTCACTTTCACAATTCTGTTTATTCCTGACATTTGTTGAAGACTGAAGTGTTTTTTCAGAGTGGTGTACATGGCCTGTGTCACCTAAATATCATAACCCAAATTGGCAAATGTCATGTATGTGAGATGATAGACTGTAAAACCAGATACGAAATGAGAAGTGCCACCTATCAGGAAAGTACAATGATGGTTTTCCATCCTCTTTCTTGACTTTTTGTCTAGTTTCAGAATCAGAACCGCTTATTTTCCAAGGTATGTTGCACATACAAAGAATTTGACTTGTCTGAAGATTCTGACTTGTGTATGATTTATGTCGCTATGCAGGCACAGTAATAAAGTTGTTTGATAAAATCCAAAGTCTGGGCAATAATCACAAACACCTTACGCCTCAAATTTGAATATAATATCAGACTAATGTTGGTTGTATCGACCAAAAATGTTTTCAGTTCTACAATGTCTGAAACATTTAAAGTATAATACAAACCACTTCAAACCGCCGACCATTCATAACTGTTCGGACTTCTTCTTCCTGACGATGCGTAGTACAGCGGGTTGCCAGATCGTCAGGTCAAGTATCTGCTCTTTCTTCATAACAACCCGCTGAGATCTGTGAAAATATTGGCAGGGACAATCAGCAGCCCCCAAATCTACGCCGAAGACTTCTATCTGTTTGTTTATTTATGTTCTAAACCATTCTTGTGTTGAAGGGCCGCTTCCTGATCCCAAAAAGCCCCGTACCATGCATGGAACCCTGATCATGAAAGAAAACGTAAGTTCAAATACTTCTGTAAGTCTGTTGCTGTTTTACACTTTTTAAATACTTGTGTGACCTGCAGTCTAGTGGCAGATGATGGTGCAACTCCTCGTTGTCTTTCCCCGAGCACAGAGTCTGAAGCTGGTGTCGTCAGAGCAGGCCCTGAAGGAGCTGGGCCTCAACGAACATCAGTTACGCTTCACCTGCCGCGTGCAGCTCCAGGACCCGCACAGCGACTCCGACACGCTTCACAGAATCTACGCACACCTCAAGAGGTGAGAGCAGCACTGCAGGAGGAGGAGATTCACCGGGCCTCCTGCGTCCACTTTCTAATCTACTATCACCTACACCAGCCACTTTCTCGACTTTCCTCCATTGTCGTTTGTTTGCGTGTCTAGTTCATTTTCAATTATTTTATTATATTTGTGATATACTTCACTGCATTTTGTGACATGTAAGATACCATCTATTATAAACCCTCGTTTTTTTGCATTTGTCTGCTTCAGCGTGTTGAAAGGCTACACCATCCAGCACCTCCCCGATGGTACAGTCATGGTGGAGTCCATCGTCATCAAAGTCTCCTCCTCTGCTGAAGACGCCAACACCAAGGTCCTGCTGCTTTCCTGGAGTTATCAGGTAAAATATGTTCATCGTCTTTGCGTCACGGATTTAATTTTACTTTGTCATCTAAATGGTCTTTTAAAAACTTTGCACATTACAGCATAAAAACATAAACGCAATACCGAAACACAATAAGACAAGTAAACTTGTCCCAAGGAAACTGGCAGGTCAGATATAAGGACATTACAATACGTATGTTAAAATATTAATAATAAGTAACTGGTTTGTTTGTTTTTTACATTGAGAATGACATCAAGGATTCTTACTTCATCTGTTGTTTTAAGATGAGACTTTTCTTTTCCACTCAGCACCAAAAACTTAGCACTTTTTTAAAATCTTTATACAGGAGTAATTCATTGGCATGGAAATAAATATATATTGAAACAGATCCAAAAGGCCTTAAGTGGTCAGATATTTGTAGAGTTGATTGTAAACAAGCACCCACGTACTTATAGCTATCCACAATTTCCACTTTTCCTCCTTTTAACAAGGTCTGAGAGGGTCAACATATCCTTGGTTTTATAAATAGTCTCAGATAGTGATCATCACACCACCGTACAACCTCGCTAACCACAGGCATATCCGAAGAGTCAGTTCTGTGAAACTTTCAACCTCTGCGTCATCTGTTAATGTAATAAAAAGAAGTGTGAATAAGGCACAACCCTGTGGGGATAAATATCAGTCTTGCATGAGTTTTTGTGCCCTCAAGGTGCTTATTGAGACAGCTGAGCAGCAGTGGCGGCTGCATCATCCAGCCCTCCGGACAAATAGCAACGGGTCAAGTAGACCCACAGAGTCCATGTAGGATATTTGCATAGTCAATAAAAGTAGGGAACTAGTAACTAAGATTATTTGTGCAAAAAGTTAGGGCAACATTTGCTCCCTGTTATTTTAAATGAATGAGTGATGATTAAAACTGCCAGCCCACACTACTTCCTGTCCCAGATCCTTTTCGCCGCAGCACGTGAGTGCATTTGTTTTGGGTAAAACCTGGTCAGACCGCACCGCTAGCGAAATATCAGTGAAACAATGTTTATCTACCCTAATGGCCCTGAAAAAAGGTTGATCAAGAAGTAAAAACATATGTGGGCAGACAGTATGAGAGTAGGGGCTTTGAATTACAAGTAGAAGGTGGGGAAACCTTGCTGTTGTCACTGCGCAACGGAAGGTGAGTGGGTTCTGTGGCTTCATGTGCGCCGTGCAAAGCACAAAGGGTAAAATATAAACATGTCTGCCTCTTTGTCATATCCAAACATTCATTATTTTCAGCTGATCAAATATATTTTTCTGCCTTGTTATGTTATTTTATTGTAAACTGATTATCTTTGTGTTTTTTAGACAAAAAAAGCAGTCTGAAGCAGTTTTTCAGACATTTCAGTATTTTCGGACATATTCTAGACCAAACAATTACTTGCGAACATAATCTGTTGATTAAACGATAATGGTTCGACTTTTCGTCAATGCTTGTTCTTTTTTGTGGAATATCACATAGTTAACCTTTTTAGAGTGTATGACATACTGTGTGCAGAAACAAGGGGTTGCAAGTAGCAACTGCTTAATTTTAAGGTGTCATCAGGTAAAAGAAAATTTGGGAGCCGCAGTGACGTATATCTATGAGTTACGATTGAAAAGTACTTTTTGTCTGTCCTCTTCGATTTGTCTATGTACTGATACCTCTTTCGAGGTATGTGTTTATGTCAACATGTGTTAAAGTAAAAAATATGGTGCTTTGTCTTTCCTTCCAATGCTTCCGCTTTGACTTTATGTTTGTTTTATATTTGTTTTTGTTTTTGTCAGGACGAGGACCTCGGCAGCTTCCTATCAACTCTGCTGAAAAAGGGGCTTCCATCTGGACTCTGCTGAAATATCTTTTGTTCCAAAACTACAAACATTTGAAGGAAAATTCCCACTAAAAGTAATTCATGTACTCTCACTCTTTTGAACCTGGATTTGTGGAGGCTGAAAACTGAGGATTACATATTTGTACCTGTAAACTTTGAATTTGCTCTCTTCTAGTGTTGGGATAGTGATCCTTATTAGCCCATTCTTCTTTAAGTGATGTAGGAGACTCTGTCATAGACTCGTTGAGGATGAGGAAAATAAGAAAATCAAAGTCTGATTCGTCCCTTTTATTTTGATGTACAAAGTCAGTTTCAATAAACACTTCTTTTTTTTTTTTTTCTTTTTTTTTTTTTTTTAAATAAACAATGACTCGTATAAGGAGATATATTTACAACATGCATACACCGTTACCCTTCAGCTCACTGCAATGGTATAGACACCCCTCCTTCTCCGGACTCTTCCCCACAGCCATGCCATCTTTAACTGCCTCCATTTGCAGTGGCTGGTGGTGACGTAGTAAAGCACGGGGTCCAGGCATGTGTTGAGGATGACGAGCGCCATAGTGAACCGCCTGGCGTTGTAGATGGCGTTGGCCAAGTAGCAGCTCTGGATGACCTCCATCCGTCGAAGGAGGTGCAGCAGGTACACCACATGGTTGGGCAGGAAGCAGAGCAGCGTTATGGCCAGGATGGTGTAAATGACCCTCACGGCTTTTTGGGCTGTTTTAGTCCTTATCATGGAGATGCGCCTCGCAGCCAGCGGGTAACACACCAGGATGATCACGGAGGGCAGCAGGGAGCCAAAGATCAGGCACAGCAGGCTGTACACCGCCAAGCGCGTGTTCCACTCTCTCTTGGCGAAGTTCTCGAAGCAGCTGCGGCTTCCGGATCCGTCTGCGTTGGTTTCCAGGGGTCCCAGGAGGACAAAGACCAGCATAGCCACTACAATTACACACCAGAGCACCACACTCACAACCAGGGAGCACCAGGGGCTCCGCAGCCTCAAATAGCTGTGCGGGTGTATCGTGGCCATGTAGCGATCCACACAGATGCAAGTCATGAAGCAGATGCTCATGTAGATGTTGGCGAAGAACATAATACCAGTGACACGGCAAACGACATCCCCAAACACCCAGTTGTTTCTGTTGAGGTGGTAGTGGATCTTGAAGGGCAACGTGCAGAGGATGACGATGTCTGCCAGAGCGAGATTGCTGATGTAAACACTGAAGGCTGTGCGGGGTGTGGTCCTGAAGGTGAAGACGAAGAGGGCAGCCAGATTTCCTGGTAGACCTAAAACTAAAGCGAGGATGTAGACCGTTGGGAAGAAGTAGTACTGGTACTCTGCTGAGGGGGTACTGCAGTCGCCACCTGTCACATTCATCATTGCAGTGTTTTGTCAAATGAAAGTCAGTGAGTGTAGGTTGATTCTCATAAACGCTGCTGCATTGGTTACTGTGAAAAACACAAACGTGTTTCCATCCAGAGTTTTTCCACTTTCACTTTTTCACCACCTTTGACACAAATCTATTTTAGTCATTCTTTCTTTTATTTTGTTCCAGAAGCTGACTACATTGTTCTGTATTGTTCATGTTTCTGAAAACAAGGAAAACAGGGAGGACATTTTAACACATAGTAAACATTTACTCACACATGTAATTACTACTTTACATTTATTTAAAAAATAGCAGTGACACACTGATCACTTTTTAAAAACCATAAAAGTTACTTAAACTTACTGTAGCATTCACTTACAACTTTTCTGAAACATTAGATGAACATTAAATTCTTTACACAAACTAAACCTAGACTATACACATGTTGAAATAAAACAAAAAGAGTTTAGGAAAAAAACACTTACCAAGGTACTTCGCTTGACTACTTTGCTTTATCTCCAAATGCAGAAAGCTACACTGTATGTTGACAACACATGAGATAATAGCTTCGTTTGTAGCGGCACATTGGTTGAACAGCTCCTCTCTGAATACAGTGAGCATATGCAATGCTGCTCTTTGCAAAGGCGTCTTAATTTCCTGTTTCAGTGTACTGTAGGAGTGGAGTTTAGAGAGGGGCAGGAAGCCATAGCATGATGACACTAGAATATGCACACAGTCTGCTTTTACGAGTGTATTCATAATTTGCGTAGCTTGACATAATCACACAAAATGCACATAGAGGTCAAGCATGCTTCACATTTTCTTTTTTTGTTCTTCCAAGATTTCCACACACTGTATGATTGCTAATTGTTAATGAAGTTATTGCAAGATATGAATATGGATCTTTTGTAAACAAAATAATATCTTGTGCACATAACATCCATATCTATGTCCTCCAGGAGCTCGTGCTTTCTGTAATGCTATGATATAATGATATTTGTCACAAATCCTGTTGCATTATTAATATAGCATTAGGTTGGTAATTTGTAGTAACATTTCAGATACTCTTCTCTCAAATGAGTTAGTAAAATTGTGACTCAATACATTTTGGTATGGTTTGGCTCCAAAAAACTTAAATGTTAAAATTGTAGATGTGACGTATTATTTTGAAAAAATAAGACCGGAAGTTGTTTGAGTACGGCGGAACATGGAGTGAATTAAAATGTGTCAGTTAGATGTTTCGGTTTACAGGCGAATTATAATAATTTTATATTGCTAGTTAATATGTGCTGTAACAGCTAGCTAAAAGGCACAACTAGTTTAAAGTGTATTACTCATAGACTGTAGCTATATAAGAAGGTATTACTAGCTACACGATCCTGTTATGCTTGCCACCAAGCGAACCTAGCTAGCTTAGCTAACGTTAGCTGTTATCATTAACGGTAATGTAACGTTCATGCTCACAAAAAAAATCTGATACAACAGTGGATTTGTGTTTAAATTTTACTTTAGCGAGCGTCGTCACAGTAAACAGTAATTTTCTTGTCCAGTAATATTTAAAATATGGATAAGTCCACCGCGGTAAGCGCAGCAGGTGGAGAGGCTGAAGATAAATGTTATATCTGTCTGAGCCCCTTTGAAAAGCAAATAATAGCCTCTCTGGAAAACTGCCAGCATGTCTTTTGCATTGATTGTATACTCCAGTGGTCCCAGGTAAACATACACTTCACCTGTCTCTCCTGTCCAGCAAAATATGTCCTGTCTTTACCACACTTACTTTTATCAGAATGATATGTATCTTAAATTCTGCCGAGAAGGTGTAGCAATACCACTGGAAAGTTGACTTGTGCTTAAAAATAAGGCTAATTATCCCACCTTCATGGCTCACTGTTCTGCTGCAGTGACATATCAATAGTTCAATACCACGTCAAAAGACATTAGAGATTACAGCTGAATGATTAAGTGATTGACTCAGTAATTTTAATAATCAATTATCTCTTTTAATCAATTAAATACCAAACGGTTATCTGCCTCCAGCCTCTCAAATGTGAAGATCTGCTGCTTTTCTCTGTTTCGTATCATTGCACATGTAATATATTTTGGGTTTTAGACTGTAATCTAAAGCTCTCGCATTTTGACACAACAATTAATGGATTAATTGAGGAAAGATGATGAAAATAATCATTAATTGCAGCACTGTTACATATAATATATGTATGAGCCTTCACTTTGGCTTCACACTACCTTTTCTTCTCTCTGTACAGACTGAATCAAATTGTAAAACACTATTTTGTCAAAGCTGCAGGAGCATCACGGTTTTGTTGTTGTACAAATGTTGCTCCGTCTTGACTCCCAGACAGCCAACACTTGTCCCGTGGATCGGATCAGTTTTGCTTTCATCCACCAGAGACGGTTTCCTGGAGGGCCGATCCAAAACAAGGTGATTATTTTGCAGTGTCCTGAAGGAAGCTTTTTGAAACGTGTGGGCAGTGTTTGGGGAGCTAAACTGTTTGCGTTGTTGCTGCAGATCAAAGTGAGGACAAAGAAAAGGGAAGATGACGATGATGAGGAAGAAGAAGAGGGGAACAACACTGTTATCTGCGAGGAATGTGGACGCAGCGACCGCAGGCACCGGCTGCTAATGTGCATACACTGTGATTCAGGGTACGGCATTACAGTCCTCTCGAGGGGGATGTTGGTCTTTCATTTTCACTACATACTGGTGTTTATTTCAGTCATAGCAACAGCATTATATTCACTACAATAGTTAGTTGTACTTCACTGACTTTGACCACTCAAACTCCTACGGTCTCTGCTGCAGCTGCTGGGAAATATATGTTAAAGGTACTTAATCACAGTTGCACTTTTTGTTCCAGGTATCATATGGACTGCTTGACTCCATCACTAAACACTGGCCCAGAAGGTGACTGGATTTGTGCTGAGTGTGCGGTCACTCCCCAGCATACAGGTAAACCTTTGTTCTTAACTAAGTAGGTATCTGGCACCTTAAATACACACATAATTCTGTTATTATTTTGCAAATGAATTGATTGAGGAAATTGTAGCTGCCTCCTTCTTTAAAGGACCACACAGGTGTTTTTGTATCCTTTCATCCACACTATGGATAAAATAAAGGAACATATCTAAATTGTCTAAACACATGATGTGAATGTGTCCCTGCACAGATGGCTCCGTGGTGGAGGATGAGATCAGTGATGGAGAACTGACGGACCTCCTAGCTGAAGTAGATCAAACCTCATCTACCAGCAGTCGCCTTCGTCCCTCCACTGTAAATCGTCCGAGCAGCTCCGCTGATCGACGACACAGTCAGAGGATCCAGAGCAGAGCCGGCGCCAATCCCCAAACTTCCTGGGTAAGTTGAACATCACACTGAGAGAGTAACGTCTGTTTATCTCTACCCCATGTGCATTATTCATTTAGGTTACCTCAAGTAACTAGGGCAAAGAAAAACTCCTCAAGCTGTTTGTCAGATCCCCTCACTGTATGGGCACCGCTGTGGCATTGAACCACATTTCTTGCAATCAACCAACTGACACATGGTGCATCGTCTCTTGCTGTTGGTGTTTGTGGTTACTGTCTGAAACAAGCTTCTCTGCCACCTTGGGTTCATCTTTTTTAAGGTGGTAGAGTGCTGTCTTCAGGTGGCTGTAAGTAACTAAATAATCTTCTAGTAGAGACAACGCTTTGTTTACTCACTCAAGGACATCCGTGTGAATGTTTTTCCTCTCCTAACAAAGACTTGAGCTCAAGCCCTCTGTGGATACTCTTCTAGCTGGGAGTCCTTTCTCAGTGGTGTGTCAGTGATTAGTTTTCAGGTCATACTCAAAGACTGAGTTATTATTTTCAGCCCAGGGGTTTTGAATACTTCTTAACTTAAATTAATAAAAAAATAGGAATGGTTTGATCTGATACGCTGAGTCAATGGGGCAATAATGATCTTATCAGCCAGATACGAGTCTTTCTCAGTGTCACAATGAAAGTCAGTGTTTCTGAATTTATCCCTTTTGCGGCATATAAACACAATAAGACAGTTTAAGATATTAAAAGTGCTATACTATACACCCAATTCATAAAAAAGTAGATAAAAGGAAAGAAAAAGTGCAGCACATGGTGCATTATTATAATTTGATTGCACAAGAAGTTGCGCCTCATTTTCAGTAACCTTAAATATGTAGTACAAAATTCAATCTCCATAAATGATCTGTTTCTTGTTCTTATTCCCAGCATGTACCTAGATACCTGTTACGGGCAACAAAGCCTGCAGTAACAGCAGTTGAAGTAGCTGCACTTCCTCACAGTGACACCAGCAGTGCTGCGGTCTGTAAGTTACCAAGTGTTAGTTCACTTCCCCTTAGCTTCAAGAGTCGGTACATTATTTTATCTTCGACATCATCTGTTTTGTGTGTTTCACAGAGTTAAAGACAAGAAGGAAGCATTCTACGTGAGCTCCTGACAGCAAGAGGAGAGTTGTTGTTCAGTGTGTGTCATCAGTTCCTGATGAAGGCGCTCCTGTCATACATTACCACATGGTGTCAGCAGTGTGTTATAGACATGAACCTGACCAGAGGAAGAAGTTGTTTATTTCAGTAATACTGTTTCATCTTAAGTTGAATGTTTTTGTTTTACTTTAGTTCAAAGATAAGTCTGACATTCTATACTTTTCTTACTGTCAATAAATCCCATGAAAATACCATTTTCCGCCTCTCAGCACTGTATAACTAGCCGACCCGGTCTGTAGCATTCGGTCCATTAGTTACTACCGAAGAGGTAAATCTAACAGGAGTAAATAGTGCATTTATTTTCAGTGTAGGATTAATACTCATTGGGTGCTATAGTGAGTATTTATGGCAGCAGGATGGAGAATGTGGGATTAAGCCAAACTAAACTGCAGTGTGTGTGTGTTCATGTAAATGAAATGACCCACTGCAACATTGTGGCTCACCACCAACCACTACGACTAATGTACCACCTGCTGTACCTCTTCGGCCATAGCCGCTCACTTTTTAAATCGATCTTTTTTTAATCCGATTTTTTGTTGTATAATTAGATATAAACTTAATTACCTGCTTTGTAAAATGAGTTTCTTCAGAGTAAGCCACCTCCAATCTACAAAATACACAATCATATGTCGATATGTCCAAAGTAGAAGCTGAACGCAAGCATTTACAATAACGCATCTTTTTAAATACTGCATTTTAGAAACATGACTAAGAGTCTACAGCCACTCTCACCTCTGAGAAGCTGTACTTCCAGCGATACTTTGAGCTGAATGCTAACTTCGACATGCAACTTTTCTTACAATAATTTCTAATGCCAACATGTTGATGTTCAGCAGGTATTAACCATGTTCACAATCTTAGTTCAGCATTTATGCTAATATTAAGGAGCACTAAGCATTAATTACAGCTGAGGCTGGAGGTAATGTCATCATAATGCCGGTTGAACATTAATGTCTTTTACAAATTCCAATCAATGAATATCTCAATACATCAAACCTTTTGTGTCAATCCATTCAGTAGATGTGGAGATATTTTAATAGATAAGGGAAAACTCTGACCTGCTGATGACACTGATATAAAAGTAAGGGAGTCCCCAAAATCAGTAGGATTCATCCTCTGGGGAACATGAATGTACAAACTTTAATAGCAATCCATCAAATAGCGCTGGAGATATTTCAATGTGGACCGACAGACCGTGAAAGTGAATAACTATAAATAGCTCTTAGTCTAAAGCACCTTGAGCATCAGTGTAGTTACTTTGGTTCAGGTAGCACGGTTTGGGTGGACGAAGATCGTAGGTGGACCTAGACCAAATAAAGTATGTGAAGCAACCGGAGTTTCTGAGGCTCCTCTACTCTTCTGCAGGATTTCCTCATCCCTCCTCCAGCAAGCCCTAGGCCATCGCCTAGCAACACCAGCCTTTAGTCTCATTTCTCAGGATCTTGTTCAGCCGAACCCGAAGGTCTGTTGTTTCTGGTCATCTGATATTAAATCCCTCCTTTGATGTCCAAAATCTATTGTCTGTTGAATCAGACTGCCTTAAAAATCAGAGCCAGTTTCTGAGAGATGCAAGTAATCCTTCCACCAAAATAACTCTGATATGACAGTTCAGATATTATAGCTCATATGTATCAACGTTGATCTGTGTGTATATGTATGTGTGTGTGTGTGTGTGTGTGTGTGTGTGTGTGTGTTTTATTATCAGCGTGTGTTATGATTCAGTGGGCGGGTACTTAAGCCTGCAGCTCATCTTGCCCTACTTTTCCCCTCAAAACAATGGGCACAGTAAAAACAAATGTTCACCTTTGTCGGCCAAACGTGTTTGCTGAGCAAAATTGTTGAAATTAACAAAAATGTTCAAGACAAGTTTACACAAAAAAGCCCTCAGTTCCTTGTTTGTTGGTTTATCTCATGGCGATCACCTTACAATCACCAGAGAGCAGCTCCTCGTCGCTACTGTTTTTCACTTATTTGGGAGGTAATATGCTTAATCTCCACACTCTTTTGTCCGTTGAATATGATGCCAAAGCCAGGAGAACATTTTTGTTTTTTATATTTGATACGAATCTAGCTGACAGAGTGACACAGGCTTCCTGAATAGTACTTTCCTTTGTTGCTGTTCCAGCTTTGACCCAGTACTCACCCATATCCACACTTTATGGGGATCCTGTCACAGTTTCCCTCACAGGAATCACTGACGGGAACAACACACTGCAGAGTGGATGAGGAGCTGGGCCAGTGGGTGTAAAGCTTGTGACTCCTTTCAGTAATTAGGCTCAATCTAACACGATTAACACACAAGAGATGAGGTCAAAACTTCTAATGACTCGCTGAGAGTCTGTTTATTAGTAAAGTGTGTTCTCAAAGATTGACATGCTATGTGACCTGATATGGTGCTAATGAGTGGTTCACAAATACATAATTTGTTGTGCATTCATTTTTCCACACACGTGAATTCCCTAAATGTGTTTTATTCACCTATACTGTCATTAAAAACACGGTGAGACTTTAAAGGGATAGTTTGACTTTTGGAGAAATACGTTCAATACCACTCTTATGTTTGTACGCGGAATATGGAGCTAAAGTCAGGACACTATATGCTTAGCTTAGCTCGAAGCGTGAGGGAAACAATCAGCCTGACTCTGTCCAAAAGTAAAACACTTTTAATATGTCAAGTTCCTTAATTTAACTCTTTAACAGTTTATGTTGGCATTACAGCTTAACAGAGCCACACACATGGCTGTAGTCTTTCCAGGCTAGCTGTTTCCCCATACTTCCATTATTTATGCTAAGCTAAGCTAACCACATGCTGGCTTTAGTTCATATTATTTATGAAATGTATCATTCTGCTCATTTCTCAGAAAGAAGGGGATTTTGAGTACTTCCCAAAAATGTTGAAATATTCCTTTAATTAAGTCTTTGGTTTTCTTGTGTATTGTAGACCTTGTACGTTTTAAATGGGTAATATGGGTTCTGCATTTATGTAAGACCATCTACTTTTTAGAGAACCATTAAAACATATAGCTGAATTAAAAGCATGGACCCCCTCCACCTCCACCCTTAAGTTATTTTGCTGATGCAGTGGAACTGATGCTGGAAGTTGTAACACCCCCAGGAGCGATGCTTACAGCTGCAGAGGCAGAGAGGCACTTTGGCTTAGAGACATTAGCTACACTGGCAAATGTGCTTTGGCGGGGCTGCTAAATAAGTCAGCAGTGATGTTAGCATGACTGCAAACAGCTTCTGGTAAAAGGAGGGTTTCAAACCCAGAAAGGTCATGTATCATGGGCTTTTGTATGTGACCCAGTATGCAGAACGAGAATATGATTTATTAAAACGAGTATTATTATCACAACATGCGCTATCCTTTAGTTCAGTGGTTTGCAACGTCTTTGCTTTGACACTTGTCTACTTGTGACCCCTTGTCACTGATGTCTACTATCTACTGCTTATGACCAGTTCCACCAAAGACCTTGTTTTATTTGAGTATTTTAGAGGTATAATTATACAGTACTGCACATGAAAAAGCAAAGATTTGGTGGGGCAGACATTGGTTTTTTTATGCTTTCCGATCCAGTTCATCATCTTGTCACCCTCTATTTGGTTCCCGACCCCCACACTGGGAACCACAATTAACTATTTTAAAGCTCACATCTCATTCGTCTAAAACGTATATATTCTCCTCCTTTAACTGTAGAGAAGTCTGCAGAGCTCTGTCAAAAGCATAAACAGTATTTCACAAATACTACAATACTATGATGATCATTATAGTATGTTCTTTATACTTCCATCCATCTTCTAAGTACACTTAGTTCATACACACACACATCGCCACGAGAGTGAGTACAGCAGTCCTATGTCAAGATTAAAATTGATTTGAAATAGAAGAACATGGAAGACATGCATAATACAGAAGAATCATGCGGCATCTGTACATGCCTCATTGGTAGTGTCTTGAGCATTGCACCTGCAGTCAGAAGGGATAACATTGCAAGCTGTGTGCTCAGCAGTGCAACTCGCAGCTCTCTCCAGCAGCCCAAAGAGGGGAGCAAAAGTAGGTCATCCTCCCAGAGACCCACACATCTCTCTCTCTCTGGCTGTGATTCCACACTGCAGCAGTGCTTGTGTCTTCCATGAGAGGCAGCAAAAATGGGAGTCGACAGCTCCCTTCCTACTTATGTTTTCCTGCACAAAGGCAGACCAGCCTCGTCCCTGCTCCTGTGAGATGCCACTCAGAAAACAAAAGCAGCAGGAGGGGAAAAGTCTGATATGATAGCTAGGCAGTATCGACTGTAAATCATCTCGCTGTCAAGCACCCAATTCCGTTCATCATCATCGTGACTCAGAATCTGCCCCAAAAACCTCACAGAGTCCCAAATCTTAAAGCAATTGTTCGATGTTTTTGGGAAATACAGTTGTGCGCTTTCTTGCTGAAATTTAGATGAGTAAGTTGATATCACACTATCATATCTGGCTGTTGAATATTAAGCAACAGTGAGCAGCAGGCTAGCTTAGCTTAGCATAAAGACTGGAACAAGGGGAAACAGCTAGCCTGGCTCTTTCTGAAAGTAACAAAATCAGTAATGAAGGGTTGTTTTCTATCTGAATGCCCATTTAGGCACAGTGATGTTTTGAGCTAAATGCTAATGTTATCCTGTGAATTTGCTAACATGCTGATGTTTAGCAGGTGTAGGTGTACCATGTTCACCATCTTAGTTTAGCGTGTTAGCATGCCAACATTTGCTAGCACTAAACACAAGGTACAGCTGAGGCTGATGGGAATGTTTTTAGTTGTGCAAGTATTTGGCCATAAATCAAAGTATTGGATATTTTAAAGAAAAACTGACCTGGCGATAGCAATCGATAAAAAGTTAAGGGATCACCAAAGTTATTACAATTCATGCTAAAGGGAAACATAGACGTCTGTACCTATGATTTAATGTGCTGCTGCAATGGAATCTAGAACGGTATACATTATATGCATGTTAAGTCTGCTCTGAAGTTTCTCCAGCAGTGTGCACTTTCAGATCAGCCAATTGCTGACTCAACACATTCATAAAGAAGCAGAAAGTGCTTTCATCTCGGATTAGGTAAAGGAACCAGAGAGAAACAGAGAGGAAGAAGGGGGGATGGTGTGGAGAAAAAGACTGAGGTGCCGTTTTAGTCCCCACAGCAGTAAGACAAAACAGAGTTTTTTAACAAAGAAGGTCTGCAGCTGAAGCTGACGAGAATGTCATTAGTTTTGTAGGTATTTGGTCATGAACCAAACTATTGGACAGACATTGGACAACATTTTGTCCTGATGAAATGTCAGAGGATCACTGACGTTATTGCAATTCATCCTGAGGGGAACATGAATGTATGCACCTATTTTCATGGCAATCCATCAAGCAGTTGTTGAGACATATTTCTCTCAGAACTAAATATCATCCTCATGGTGGCCCTAGAGGAAAAGTAAGGGTATCACCAATATCAGTAGGTTGCATCGGGGAACCATGAATGTCTCTATAACATTTCATGGCAATCCATCCCATAGACATTGAGATGTTTTGGTCCGGACCAAAGTGGTTGACCAACAGACTGACATTGCCATCCCTTGAGCCACGACACAAGCATTTTAACACAACAAACCACTCCAACGGCTGTATTTTTCCTCTGAGATTCAGTTAAGTCAGACACCTCTGCTGACTGCTGGGAGTGGATGAGATCATCTCCATTCTTGGCCTGAGCCACAGCCTTTTCAAAGCCGGGATCGGAAGGAACAATGACGCTCCATGGAAGCCGGCAGTGAAATCCCAAGTAGGAGCTCTTTCTCCAAGCTTTCCCATTTCCTGTGAATTAATAATAGCCTTGCTGTAGGAAATTGATGCACTTTTAAGATACCCTCATTTAAATGCGGCACGGGAAAGTAGATAGATATAGCAACCCTCTAATGTGTTGAAGGTTTCTTTAAAGTGTTTAAGAATCAACCAAAAGTTTCAGAGTCAGGCTTTTACATTAATTACATTTTCCCAGCTTTCCCAACAGTAAGACAAGATGATCTGATATGGAAAACATACCATCAGAAGTGTGACAAATATGAGAGGGATGAATTTGACTGTTCAGAGCTGTCTCTGTATGAAGAAATCAAAGTGAAGCCACATGGCCGTCTGTCATTCACTGCTTTGAGTTAACACCCCAGAGAGGATAACATATCAGACTTCTCTAATGAGTATGTAGCTGTTATTAAAAATGATTTAGTTTCTTCTTTGAAAATGCAAAGAACAACAGCAATGAGAGTGACCTTGGTTATCAGCACAGCAACATATTTTTACCCGTAGTGGCTGAAACTTTTATTTTTGCTGTCGCAGTAGAAAACAATGAAAAACGACTGAATCTGAGGAGGAAATATCATTTTAGGATGAGATTGTTGCACATGTCGTATTCATTCAAATTAGAAGGAACGTGACGTCAGCGCTGTACTCATACCTCATGCAGAGGGCTGAACACGTGTTGCTTTCAAATGCTTTCGGGAAATCTGCATTTTCACGAGTTGTGTGCAAAACGACCTGTGTGCAGCTGTTTGACGGAATTTGATATAATCAGAGGTGGAAAGTAACAAAACACATTTTCAACATTTAAGTGATGTGCACATGAACGCATCAACAATCCTAATTTCATAAGATATATGGCATTCTGCATAATGAGTACTTTTATTTTTAGGGTATAAACATTGATGCTTATGGTTTTGACTTTATTTCTACATTGTGATATTTTTTACTAGGCTACTGATTACTTCTTCCACAACCGGCTGATAAATAAATGTGGGGGAGTAAAAAGTGCAATAGTTCACTCTGAAATTTGAGTTAAAGTATTCAGTGTAAAGTACAAGTACCTCCAAATTTTACTTAAGTACAATACAGGAGTAAATGTTACCTCCTTAGGTCTTGTTAACGGCTTCAACTTCTACGTCGCGTCTTTAAAAATCCGAGTTTAGCAGGAGTACATGAAGGCAGCACAGGGTCCAGGACTGACTGAGGCAGCTCCGGGTCCTCAGAGCGGGACTGAGTGAGCGACTGAACCGCTGCAGGAGCAGGACACGGCGGGAGGAACGGATACTTACACCTCTCTAAACCTTTACTCTACACCCGGGACATGAAATCCCTAGTTTAACCGCGTTAAAAGTTAACTCTCCAGCCCAAAATGACGGTGGATTTTGAAGAATGTATTAAAGATTCACCCCGGTTTAGGTAAGAGCATGGACACCTCTGAACACTATATTTGCTCGTTTTAATTGCTGAACGCAACAATGTATTCGCATGCAATACTTTGTTACGGTTTTCTGGTATTTCTGTGCGGGTTAATTCACATTATTTATCCCAGACATCGCATGCTATCTTTTCCCATGTGTCTTCTCTGATGTGTTGATCGTTGGACTTCAATCTCAGTGGGATTTGAATATCTTTATCCGATAAATGGGGTCTTTTGTTTTCTAATTGGTCTACAGTTCTGGAACATCAGTCAGATTTGTGAGTCAGTTCAGCCTGCATGTCAGTCATCTGTTACAGTAGGCATGAGGATGAGCAATGCAGCCGTATGAGTTGTCACATGGCCAGAGTAGGAGATCAAAGTCTTGTCTGTTGGTTCATTTTTCATTGCTTCTTCCCTTTTTTAAAAATATCATCCACTTGACCGTTAAAATGGCGTCCAGGAGAACACTGTAATCAAAAAAACATAGTCCTAATCCAGAATAATCAAAGGTAATGGATGGAGATTGGTTTCTGTATTGGTTTCCCTTATATAGATGAGCTCCTGCTCAAAGGGATGCAGTTCAAACTGGAGCTGCAACTAATTATTTCTCTTTCATTATTCATTCATCAGTTACTTGTCCGGTCTATAAAATGTCACAAAAAAATTCACCTCACAACTTGTCTGACTCATGAATGAAAGTACTGAGTATTTTCTAATTTAATTAAGAACTGAAGTGCAAAATAATCAGATTTTCTGAGAAAGTTAGTCTGTGCTTGTTATCATCAATTTAGACGATGTATTTGTGTATCAGGATATCTCTATGTATGATTTCATCACAGTGTGATTCCATTGAAAGATGATACATTATCATATTGAGTTATCGCCCAGCCCTACCCCAATTAGACATAGTTTTATTGTAACAAGCCCGGTTTCATCTTGAAAAAATGCCTCAATGCATCAAATATCTTTTACATCAAATCTTTATCTGAAAAGTACCAACAGCTGTCAAATAAACTTAGTGGACTAAAGTACTTTCTTCAGAAACAAAGTAGCATAAAATACAGTAAATACCACCAAAAAGTACACTTAAGAGTATTTGAGTAAATACTTTCCAACACTGTACTTGTGTGAGGGCTCCCTGGAGATAAAATCTCTGCTCCCAAATAAATCAAAGACTTCCAGACTTGGCCGCAGCACCTTAATGATGGCCATCTGGGTCGGAGAGAGGCACATGTCGGGAAACGCTGAGTGAAGAGCATTTGCACTAACCTTCTCCTTCCTTGTTTCACATGCTTAAGCAAGGAGGCTCCAAGCTGCATGCTAAAGAGTCATTTAGAGCTCACTGTTTCTTTTTTGTCTCTCATGAATGGGTCGATAAAGTTCCCTCTTATCTGACGAGCTGTGCGTGTGGAATGAAAAATATGCCTCCTGTCTCACTGTCTTGAGAGATGCTCCATGTTCCGTTATTGTGCGCTTTCCCTCCACTTTATGTTGAGTGTTTTATCTGCTTCTCAGGATGTTTAACTGACTAGAAGAGATGTTAAAAGAGACAAAGTAAACACATGTTCTTGGAAGCCACTGAAGCCTGTAACTGCGTTTTTTTTTTCAGAGAGCATTCAATTAGTTTCCTTTGTGGAGCTAAAAGCAGCGCTATGTTGCATTATGTAACAACCCTGGAGGTGGATGACTGGAAGGAAGCAGCACGCCCAGAGTACAGGAAAATGAAAGGCTTTTCACTGTGAGGATTAACATGACATGGCGCTTCCCACATGTGTAAAATAAAGGCCGGAAATCAGTTCCCAGTTCCAGCTCCATGCCAACATGATGAATAACCAAGTCCTGTTCAGCGAAGATCTCTTGAACAAATTCTATCTGTGTTTTGTTTCTATGGACACCACGACTCGCACAGATGTGAGTTTGCAACCAGTGATGCTCTCCACATCTGTTTTTGAGAACGTGGTTTGTGATGATTACACGGCTGCAGGAACTTGTGTGTTTGTGTTTGCTCTGGCACAACAGTGGCAACACGCAACGTTTGAGCTGTTTACTCCCCACTGACATGTTAGCTTGAGGTCGCACTCGCATACTGCTTCGGCTGTAGTTCATGTGAAGTATGCCTTTTTAAATCGGCTAACTTTGAGCACTTTAAAACACATTATATAGCTAACGCAGGCATTTAGCAACTACTTTTAGCTTTCGTGTGTGTTGTGATTACAGCTCCTGAACTGCCATGAATGCCTTTTAGTATTTATGCTGAACTTGAGAGGATTTTTCATGAACACCCTTTTCAACGGTTTTGCGTGGTTTTCAGTGGCCTTGCTGGTCCGTTCATGTGTCCGAGCAGTCCTCCAGCAGAATATAACTATTGTCCGGAGAGCTTCTTGCTTCCGCTGAGAGACTCTATTCTCTGGGTCTGAATGGCCCGGGGCAGACAGCCCAGATGATCCTTCCTCCCTTGTGAACAGCTGGGGGGTGGAGAACCGAGGCGAGGCCTTCATGGTGATGGGGTTTGTCATTGAGTCACTGTTCAGAGAGCCCCGACAGGCTGGGAATCCAAGGCCAGTGACCTATGGCGCTCACTGCTTGTGCGTCTCCAGCGTCTGTGAGAGAATGACTGGATGGACGGATTTGTGACACAAAGTCAGATGACAGGGGGGGGGGGGGGGGGGGGGGGGGAAAGTGGGGGGGGGGGGGGGGGGGGGTCAAATTCCAGGAGTTTCCTGGTATGAAGGAATGCAGAGCATGGAGTGTCTCGCTTTGCGAGACATGAATTGACTACGCTTGCTTAGTGGGAATATAAGTAGATAATAAGATATTAAGTCTGTAAGCTTTAGTCAATAAATACTGTATGTACAGCAGAAATGCATGCAGAGTAAAAAGTTGGGTGATATAGATGAAAATAGACAACAAAATGCAGTTTTTTCTGATGTTGATACACAATAGTATAATATGGTAAATGTATGAAAAACCATGTATAAAATGGTGAAATGTAATATAAAGTGCGTTGAAGACTTCTTCTACCGAATTCAGTGCATCTTCGTTTTGCCCGTCGGCTTTATGTTGTTCAAAAGAGTAATATACAGTATACATATTGCTTTTATACTCCGGACTGCATTTAAGAACATTTCTCACAGGCTGCCACTGTACTGTAGGGTGCATGCTATAGATCCATAATGGTACCAAGAACATCTGAAGTGAGCCCTTAAATCCTCAGAGTCCTGTTTCATTCCAAGCATCCTGGTTCATCTCGGTTCATCATTGTGACTTTTGGGAGGTTGGAGGATGTTTCTTGTGTTCCTGGAAGATCTGCATCTCCAGCTGCATGCAGCTGGAGGGGATTCCTACTGACTGACTGCGAGGTGTTGTTGCTTCTGCTCTATTTCAGACTGACCTCCTTCCAATTTTGAATCTGTGTCGTTCAGCCAAGAGGGCTCCTCCCAACAAGACTGTGACTTTAGCCATAAGGGGGGGGGGGGGCAGCATTATTGTTATTGAAAAATAGAAACACATTACTGATTTCCAGCTGGCCTCCATCACATCCATCAAGACGAGTGTTCTGTTGCATATTTAAGGTCTTACCCATAAAGCCTGTGTCCTGTTTGGCTTCGATTTAATGACCTCTGCTTGTGATGTCCGCATCAGACTCATTTAACTCCACCACCATCTCCCCCCACACTTGTGAGTTTATTCCGCTATTTTAATTTTCATCCGTGTGCTTGAATTAATGAGAAAAACGCGCGGTGACGCAGCCCCGTGGGCATTTCCCACCATTCTTGTTAAAGGGCCTCCTCGAGCTCCGTGCCCCGCAGCAAACAACTCCAGGTAATGAAAGTGACAGGGATTAAAGCAGCAGCGTGTAGTTTGACGGCCGCGCCTCCCTAATCTGGGATTGGCCCACATTCCCCCGCGCAGTCTCTGTGGACGGCAAGGTGTCACACCTGGAGGATTTAACATCCAATTCCGGTGTCATCCTGATGTGAAGGACTGCAAACAGTTGATACATATAGGGCAATATGATTTCTTAATCACAGCGTTGTGTTGCCCTCCCACTGAGGAGGCGCTGCGCCATTAGCTGGGGAGGCTTTCATCTCTTTAAAAGGAGATCGGATGAAGGGCTTTTGCCAGTTGGAGCCTGGGAGCTCACCACGCTCCAAAGCATGTAGGGCGGCTGCACATAGATTATCAGAGTGTGTGAAGGGACATGCACTCACAGTTGCCAGTTTATTAGGTACAAACTAATAGCGCAAACTAATGCAACAGTGCTGCAATGAATCCTCATTCATGACCTTTATAATGTTTACGAGGGGCGTTGATGCCACTTCATGATCATTTTGGAGGGTTAAGTTTGTAGATCATTTATTTATTCTACCCATAGAAACACCTGTCGGCAAAGCCAACGATATAACCTGTTGTGTTAGATTGCATTAGTTCTAGCCAGGTGTAGGCCTATCGGATAAACTGGTAACTGAGTGTATGTCTTCGCAGTAAACATAAACTCAATGTGCAGTGTGCAACAGATGCGCAAGTCTTCAGAGTTAGACCCAAACAGTCTATGGTTAGACCTCAGGAGGTGGATTGAGACCGCTCAACGGTTATAAAGGTCTGGCAGAAGTGGATCCTAATGACAAAGCATGGTGGGTCACTGGGTTTAGGCTTTGTCTGCAGGGATGAATGTGCTCGGTCTAATTTATGTGTTTTTTTTGTACAAATGAAACCGTTCTAGTTCTAGAGCCTCCAGAGAAGGCTCCCAGGTCCGGGTGTTGTGTAATGCTTGATCAGAACCGGTTTGTGAGACTCGTTGTATGACCGCAAAATGGCCACATATGAAGGCAGAGTGAAAACTAGCGAGAGAAGCAAATATCATTCCCTTTTTTCTCTCACTCACTACTCTAGAAACTTAGCATTTTACCATACAGTTGGCAGCAAACAGAAATTTCCGACACAGAATCATTGTTACTTTTCTTCATCACTATCATGTGTAGAGTTACACAAATGTGGCGGATTGCATTATGGGATTGTACATGCCATCGACACTTTATGGTTGTTGTTGTTGTTGTTTTTAAATGCTAAAAATTGAGGGCACTCAATAGTAAATAAGGAGATGCAGCCTATATGAAGTAAAATTATCAATTAAGCCAAATCCCAGTTTGTCAAATGAAGCGTCGCTCCGTTATATGCTTTCTACTGGTCGCCTTTTGAAAGTCATATACAAAGTGTTTTAATTTTTGAAATGATTCAGGTTGTAGAGATGGCAGAACATGAGGTCATGGACCTTTTTATTAATTTATACAGTGCTGCATAATATATTATACTGTCT
>NW_022280035.1:6897179-6901319 GCF_004355925.1 Anarrhichthys ocellatus | reverse complement strand
CACACACACACACACACACACACACACACACACACACACACTGAGCAGATTTTTAACGCTGATAATCCAAGCCTTTCGGTCTTACTTCAGTGAACAAAAAATCGCTCACAACTCAGCATTTGTTTTCCCTGGCAGATGGCATTATGGTAATGGAGACCAAACATCTGATCTCAATTCTGTATGGCTGTACAAATCCACTTTCCCCTTGATAAGTAGGAGTCAGGCTCCAATTTGGCCAAACCTGATCATGTGTTTTATCAAGACGGGAACATCTAGAAACAAAACGGACATGTTGGAAATGTGTGTATTAGAGCATAGCTACAGGTTGCAGGGATACCTCATATTTGGATTAATATCTGTGCACCTTCAACACTTTCTGACCCCGAACGGAGGGAGTTAAGCCTCAGCTGCAACGTGACTCCACGGTGGGCTGACGGTTATGTGAAATGGACTGTGATTCTTAATATAAACAGTCTGACTAATGTTCCTGGTAGATTATCCATACAATAAAGTAGAGCTGTCAGATGTACCAGAAAGACTTGCGTAATACAGAAGTAGAGTTGTTCTTTCTCTACATCACAAATGGTTTTGGGAAATATACTCATTTGCTCTCTGGTGGAGGATTAGATAAGATGATACATCCACTCTCACACCTGTCAGTTAAATATGAAGCTACATATGTTCCTAAATAGGCTACAGCTTTACAGAGCTGCTGTTTCCAGTCTTTATGCTAAGCTAAGCTAACGGAACGCTGGCTGTAACCTGACAGAACCCAAAAGGGAATTTTAGAAGCAGTGCAGTTGGATAAATGTCAATTCAAAGATCTGATGAGATGCAGAGACGCTTCCAAGTGTTTCAGCTTGAGCCAAAAATTCAGTTTTATCCTGGGGTTTTATGAATCCGCTTCTTAAACGAACAAAGAGGAAAAAGGAGAGAGAATAACAGAAACAACCAGGGTTGAGTTCAGTCAGAGGCTCAGCTGAAGACGAACACAAAGGCAGCTTAACTTTTACAGCTTATGTCTATACATTTGGTAAATTGGCTGTTTTGGACAATTCAACACAGACTGCACAAACACATTTAACGGACAAATTCAAGACGCATTTCCAAAAAAAATGTTGCTTCAACTGCTTTGAGAGCGTGGTTTGTTTGAAATGCACTCGTTCACGAGCGTGTGACCTAGAAACATTACGCAGACGTGCATGCTTTAGAAATCAGATTAATCTGTATTAGGGTTTCTCATTATGGTAGTTTGGCCTGGAATCTATTACACCGCCCGCGTTTTGCATTCAACATAGAACACTAATTGGAAAATACCCAATTTCCTCAGCACATAGCGGCTGCGACTCGTGGCCCATCGCTCAGCTGTGTTTCTAAGGCTGTGCTGTAGGAGATTTGCCCTCCAGTCAAAAGCAGCATGTGAGGTGAAGTGTCCTCTCAGTGAGACGGCGGCTGGGTTTGGCTCTTTGGTCATGGCTGTGCGTCATTTGTCAGCAGACTCACAGACAGCGGACAGTATGATCTGTCTTACCACTTACACTCTTGATAAATAAGATTACACAAGGAAAAAAAGAGTTATGACGAACAGACTTCACTGTTTTAATGTAATGTCTGTGAAACGTCTCCCCTGATCACCAGGCTTCTCGAGCCGTGATCTCGAGAGGGGAAAGTGGCTGGGTAGTGTCCAGGTGTTTCAACATCACCCCACGCTACATGTCGATCACCCCATGGGTCAGAACATGGGATAAAAGTGAGGATTTTAACGATACAGATGTGTGTTTGTCGTCACCTGAGGTCATATAAAAATGACTCTACGTCCAACATAAATAGTGACAGTGAAGCGGATATAATAGGAAAAATCATCGGTCTCCACAAAGCACCCGTAGCTCCGTCTCTACTCCGTTTTTTAAATGCTGAATCACACGTGTACAAGCATCTGTTTTTGATTTGTTCCATCCCTCTCACTCCCTGCCTCATACTCTCTTCCCCTTTCCAGTCCTCCTTTGCCTTCCTCTGTGTGCGGGGGCAGACTCCTGGTCGTGGCTGGGCCAGAACCGGGTCTAGGGACAGGCCAGGAAATGCGTCAGTCTGCTGAAATTTTAAAAGCAGGTTCAAAGTAAAGGGCAAAACCCGGGGGAGACGATGTGTGCGAGGAGGTTGCTGACTCTCCCAGTTATGACAGCCAGACCTGAGTCACAACATAAATCCCATGAACAACTTCCAGCGTTATTGAAACTTCAATGACGGCCCACCGGTGCACATTAATCATTTGGGGTCACTTTTCAAGCACAAATTCAAAGCATTTGATGGTTCTGAGTCGTCAAAGTTGTTCTCATTGTTGTCTCACTGTTTGTTTGTTGTGGTTCTCCTTGGAGAGTGTGGTTTTGGGCGAAAAGACCAATGAGTCCTGACTGCTTCATTTTTTTCTCTCACAAAACCGTATAATCCTGCTCTTTTCTTTTCTTTTCTCACTCTTGAGTCCGGCATAACTGCTGTAGCTGTAATTCTCCAGAGAGTAATTTTCAGTGCCATGTTTCGGCATTGTTAACTAAAGAGCAGCCAGCTGTTCCATGCTTCGCTTCTCTAAACTCTGCCATTGTTTTTTGGACAATCAATTGTCTTCACAAAGTTTGTGGATTGACCAAGAAAAATTGGCAAAGAATGGCTGTTATTGTCTTCCTCACTTCTATCCATGTTTAAAGGTCCCATCTCAGGTTGAGCAACAAAAGCTTCAGGCTTTGGTGTCCCTGTTTTCCCAGTGTCCTCCCTGGCTTGTTGTGCTTCCTTGCTGAAAGTGTCAGGGTCCAGTTAGCTCTCTACTGGTTGACACAGCAGTCACATCAACATTCAGGTCCATGGACTGATGGGAAGGGGTTCGCAGGTCAACGGAAAAGAGCCCGGGGGTGACGTCAGGGGCGGGTTGCTGACTTCAGATCAGAGGAAACACCTGGGGGAAACCCCGAAGGAAGTGACACCTCTCCTCTTCACTTTGACTTTTCTTTCAGTCAGCTGAAACCGACACTGTGACGTTCGCACGATGTACGAGCAAGCACCAGCTCCACATGCTAATCTAAACCATGAATCGGCTGTCTGGGCTGCGTCTCCAAGGCAGTTGTTTTAATTTTGGGATCAAGTATAAAACAGCACTTAGAAGTTTTGAGCCTGTTCCGAGTGAAAGGGATATTGGCGTAATTCACTTGGAAGCCGCCTGAGCTGTTGTTCCAACGAGCAAACCGTCTCTCAAGCTTCCAGACAGGAAAGAGCTGAATGCTTCACACGTCTGGTATGCCTTTCTAGTGCAAGCCAAGCTGCATGTTTAGCCCACAAAAATGCCGGGAAGGCTCCCGGCTCAGCCCCACCACATCGCGCCTATGTAGGGATTTTCACAGAGGGATTTCTGCTATTTCACCAAAATGTCAGGGTGTTACACTGTAGGATTGGCTCACTGTGAGTGGTGCTCTATTCTGCTTGCCGCTTTTTTACCCCGACAGTCTGGTGTGCTGCCCAGAAAAATGCCGCGAGGAGCTTCACGTCTGTAGGCTTTATTGTCTTCCTCCTTTCAATGGAACATTGTCCAGGCTGCTTCTCACAGCCGAGGCCTCTTCTGGATCGTGTGTGTGTGTGTGTGTGTGTGTGTGTGTGTGTGTGTGTGTGTGTGTGTGTGTGTGTGTGTGTGTGTGTGTGTGTGTGTGTGTGTGTGTGTGTTTTCTCTCATACGTCCCAAATATCTTCATTGACATATTTGTGTGTTGCCGTCATCTCGGACCACCCTGAGTTAACATAAACCTGCGCCGCCAGCCGAGACATCTCATATCCTGACCTTTCTCCCGTTTACTTCTGCCGATCAGCGGCGTCCCTCTCCCCACCCAACTCCTACAATACTGTTGTGACGTCGAACACATCCTCTTGCATCCTATGTAATAATAAACACACGATTTGAGACCGTCCATTCAAGTCTGTTTCCCTTGTGATGGTGCACAGGAATCACTCGCAGACCACACCAATTCAGTTGTTCTGGGGGGGGGGGGGGGAGTGGTGTAAATGCCACTTTTGCTGTGCTGAAAGGGTTAATCTATGTCACATTTTCTCTACATGACCATCTTTGTTGGCTCCCTGTCTGAAGTTTCATTTCCCCTTGGG
>NW_022280035.1:6877093-6897079 GCF_004355925.1 Anarrhichthys ocellatus | reverse complement strand
CCCCAACTGCCACCATAGCTGATGGGGGATGGAGTTGGCATTGCATTATGCATGGAGAAAAACACCCAGCTGGTTTGTGAAAAAAGCCTAAATCCAGCCGATATTAAAGGCCTTCTCTGTGCTGCGTGCCAAATTTAACAATCATGCAGCGATCAGACTTTTGTAACCGGAGGCCCCCTCAGTCCGGATTGCTTCGATGTTCAAACCGAAAACAAGACAGGAAGCTAAGTCGTTGCATCTCAATAACTATTGGATGCAAACATCTTACACAGACATTCATGTTCTCCAGAGGATGAATCCTACCAACTTCCTCCTGATCCCCTGACATTTCATCTAGCAACACAAGGAGGTTGCTAGTTGCTTTTTTGTTTTTTAGTGAACTGCCTCGACAACAATCGGATGAATTATCGGGAAACGGTCCCCAGAGGATAAATTATAATAGAGCAGTGTGATAAGGAGAGAATCACAATAGTTTCGACTAAACACCTTGATATCAATACTGCGACGATATTGTCGGGTTGTTAACCCGTCACCAAACACTTTTACAAAGATGTGACACATATAACGAGCTAAATTACATTGATGATTAAGCTAGTGTTAAAATTGGCATCAGTTAATCCTTTGTTCATTGAGTAATTTAATAGCCAGCTAATTGTTTCAGTACTTTAAATGTACCTTTCTGTACGGCCCTTAGGCAGCTTACAGGTTCTTGCTCAAGAAGAGCAGAAAGATCCTGTGGTATATTAGAAAAAACAAAACAATAATGTGATATTTGGTCAAGTCTAGTTCCAGACTGTTGCATCACACGAGCAGTGGTTTATGTTCACACAGATGTTTGATCCATTAAATAAGTGAGTGTGAAAGCAGGATTGTTGTTTCTTCCTGTGTTGATATCAAAGGGGGAGTTGTTGTTTATGCGATTTCCAGAATGACTTCACCGCTGACCCGACAACAGCTCAAGGTTGCGCAGGACTCGGCTGGCCGCATTCCCGTTCATTGTCTCTTTTTATGCATTCCAGTTCAGCTTCCAAGAACTTTGCTGACAGCAGGAAGTTCAGGAGGGGAGCAACACATGGCTGCTGCCAAAGTCACTGTAAATACCGTACGCTGAAATTGACGGCTGCATTTATATAAACGTCTGTTTTCTCAGACTATATTGTTCTTATTATACACAGTAGATTTATCTCGTTGTCTGGACTGAGCGTCATCACTTGTAACTGATCTCTATAATCTCATGTATCTGGGGTTGTAGTGTTCAGTACAGATTGTTGATGTATTAGCAGCTAATGGCGCTCTAACCACAAAGCACCCCAGAGGCTGTTAGGAACATGAATAGTTGTGTAGAAAACTGCTAAAGTACACAAACCACTCAACATTTGTAATCCTTCAATGCAGAATTAAATTCACAGTTTTAGGAGAGGACATACAGTCACAGTCTACAGTCAGATGCCAGGTTGTTTGACTTGCTAACCCTCCTACAGCTGACAGGGTTCATGGTGGAAGTTAAAGCCCTGCAAGAAGAAATACTTTTGTCAATACTTCAAAATAGAGTCATAAAAGGTGCTTCAAAGTCTCATCGTAACTCCCAATCATGTTTTAACCATCTATATAGGTTTGTTTTAAGAATAGGGCTGGAACTTATTAATGTGATTTAAACAACATACAATGATATGAAACAGAGAAAATCAGCTACTCAAATTTGAGAAGTTGAAACTGGTAAACAATTGGTATTTATTAAACTAACCTCTAAAATTCTTCAGCATTATTTAAGAAAATTCAACTTATCCAAACAGGGATAGTGTCACGATCAGGCTTTGCCTTCTGTGTTCTGTGTATTTCTTTCTGTAGCTCCTCACTCTACCTATCAGCCACTCCCTCAGCACCCTAACTCCCTTCACCTGCCCCTGATCACTAATCAAGCACTCCCTCATCAGCACAACTCTCCTCACCTGTTCTAGCCACTATTTAAACCCCTGCCTCCCAGTCACCTACTGCCAGATCATTGTTTGTGTTGTACCCGCCTGTTTGTCTTGTCCTGCTCCCGGTTTCCCACGTCTGCCTGCCCTGCCTCTTCCTGCTGGATTTGCCCCCTTGTCTCTTGTCTCGTCCCTGGATTCCCTGTGTGTTCTTGTAGTGTGTTCGTTCTGACTTAATTGTTTATTAAATTCCGTTTGCTCTACTTCTGTTCTGCGTTTGACTCCACCATCATGCCTCGTGACAGATAGACAACATTTGGGCACAGCTTGCTTCATATTGTCAATTTAGGCTCCTCAGGCCTCCAGCCACACAGTTGCTAATCACCCACTGATGCCTAGATGAGCCTTCGTCTCTTCCCCTCTCGCTGTTAGACTGATACCCAGGATGTACCACCAAACAATTATTAGACTGATACCCAGGATGTACCACCAAACAAATCCCTCAGCAACGAACAATACAGTGACAATCTAAACAGCTCAAAATGCTCTGAAAAGATGCTTGTTCTAAAGGCAGCAGGGTACACAGTTTTCAGTTGTGTGTGGGAGGTGTTGCTTTTAGACACTTTGGCTCTTTCCTATGACTGTCTTCAGTATTGAGATATATCCAGCTGCCTGACTACAGAAAGAAAGGCGATATTGTGCAGAAGACGTCTGTTCCACAGCTGACCCGTACTCAAAGCTTTGAAATATTAGTGGAAAGGCTGAGACACGAAAGAAAACCATCACGGTTCCAACTTCGACGTAGCAGGAGAAACTTCCTGCCACATTACTGGTTTCTAATTGTGGAGTTCAAGCATGTGCAATTCTGCTTTAACATTCAGTTAATAACTCCGACTTTACTTGGGTCATGTACCCTCAAATCAATCTGTCTGAGCAGATGCTAAAATTAGATAATCCAGATGTTTTACCATTTGTCTGCTGCACAAAATCCCAGAGCCAGACGAGTTATAAATGGAAACAATTCTCCTTCTTTTAGACATTTGAAAAAAAATCTCAGTGGATGACTTCAGTGGCAGAGAGCCTTTTATCATGTTGTAGCTCACGTTGACATGTGTATTTATTAGTGGTCCAACAAGCCCACAGTTTCGGTTTGTTTTGCATGTTAGAGAGAAGAAAAGAATATCCATTTATAATGTGTTTGAACTGATGGAAAGTAATGAATGATATTTCTATAGTATATGAAGCCATACTATTAAGTATTATATCATTAGTTTAGTATTAATCTTGTATTAATGTAAAAGCAGGATTTTAAGTGACACCTTGACAATGTTTGTTTTGTCCAACCACCAAAACCTCGAAATAGTTAAAATAACTAATAGAAAAAGCAGCAAATTTTCACATCTGGAACCATGAAATGTTTTTGAATCAAACATTACTCAAAAATTATGCTTATTAATTTCCTGTCACCCTATTAATGTTAATTGTTTCAGCTGTACTTGTATTTACTGTTGGTTAGTTTTAATTTACAACAAAACATCTTAGATTATCAGCTCTTTATGTGTTTTGTGTGGAAATACCAATATTTCCCTCTGAAATGTAGAGGAGTAGAAGTATAAAGGGGCATGAGAAGAAAATATTCAAGAAAAGTACAAATACCTCAAATTTGTACTCCAGTGCAGTACAACAAGAACTGTCTGTATGTCGCTTTGGTGGATCTGAATGTGAACTGGCTGGATTTAAAAAGAGCGGGAAAGACAACTTCAGCTGTTGCTCTTGGTCAGCAGCAGCCTCTCTCTCTCTCTCTCTCTCTCTCGCTCTCGCTCTCGCTCTCGCTCTCGCTCTCTCGCTCTGACTGACACGTTATTCTGAAGCAAAAGGGGTGAGACATGCTCAGGTTTGTCTCTGTTGGCATGCACACCCACTTCTCTGAGCTGCCTGAGCCTGGTGTTTGATCAGACGGGGGGAGCTGAGGGCAGCTGCTCGCTCCCCAGGGGTCGGGTCACTCTCAGGGTTACTGCGGGGTCAGGAGTCAGGGTTTGGCAGCCAGTATCCACTGTAGGTTTGCACGAGGGAGTGAAGTGTGAAAGAGCTGCTAGTACATTTACTTTTGGCGAGGAATATTGTCCAGAGGTTTGTGAACGATTATGTCATCTGAATGTCTTCGAATATTGTTTTTTTTAAGCCTTGCTCACGTTTAGTCTGCTTCAGTCCAGACTGAAATATCTCGACAACTTTTGGATGGATTGTCATGACATTTTGTACAGATATTTGTGGTCCCCAGAGGATGAATCCCCCTGACTCTGATTTTTCCTCTAGTGTCACCATAAGGTTGGCTTTTTGCAAATATTATCCGTTCAGGGCTTTTTATGTGAAAAGTAAGACCGGAAGAAGTGGAATAGGTCTGCGCTACCTTTGTCAAGGTTAAAAGGAGTAATACATTTTGCCGTCTTGGTTTGGACTGTGGTGCCTCAAGTGTTGTTGTTTCATGAATGTAGGCGCAACTCAACCTCTTCCACACGGCTTCAGGGTTGATGCCTTTATTCGCTTTGGAAAGCTCAGAAAAATCAACCTTGCTCCGAAAATGCTCCGTATAATATTCAAGTTCTGCGTGAAGGTTCTCATGACAGAAACAGCAATTCGAAAGAATATATTGACATGCCAATTAATCACATGAAAAAAAAATCCCCTGGGTGTGTTAAGGCCTTAACTCTCAGCAAGAAAGCAAGTAAGTTTATTTTCCAAAATGTCAAACTACCGTATTACTTTAATTATAAGAGCAGTTTTTTGCAGGAGCAAACTTTGCTGTATCGTTCTCGTTTTGATTTGTATGTTCCAGCAGAAGAATGTCTCTCTGTTCTCGTTCTCTTCATGTGTGAAGATTCATCTGCTCATATTAAAACTGGGAATATTATCCCCAACTCAGAGGGCTGTCTGCCTGCTTGGCTGCTTTTACTGCCTGTGAGACCGTTGGTCGTTGGACAGCGCCAGAACAAATGTCTCTTGCCAAGGGAGGTTCTGAAAATATGCACGTTGTTCAAGGTCCAACGGGACACTTATCGGCCTGATCCAGCGATTGTGATTATATGAGAAAGTTTCCTTTCTGAACTTGGATAAGCAACAAAAAGTGTGACGGTTTGAAAACACGAATGTCTTTTTGTCCTCCCTTATTTCCATACAGGCAGTCCTTTCTTAAAGGGGCGTTCCACCAATTTTCATGCAAAAATCCGTTTCCTCATCACGAGGAGTGCTACTCAGCTTGTGAAAACAGTTGAATGACGTCTCCTGGGGTTTTGCAGAGGACTTTGTAAAGTCTGAGAACTTGGCGGCTGGAAGAGATGTGAACATGTGTCCACTAATGGTAGTCCAATGAGAAATGTTATTGAGTTGCATTATGGGAAATGTAGGATTCAGGGTTTTTTAGTGACTATAACTGCATTAGTTGTGACTGTCTCAACTTTATGAAGGTAAATTGCTCGAGTTCCCCTTTCTTATAAGAGTCTTTATAATTTGAAATCAATCACTTTTAAACTTTTATAGACGTAACGGAATCATAACGATCAACAACTGACATAACTTCTATCCTCTGCCACGCAATGAGAGTTCACAGCCCCTTTGAGTACATAAATATAAAACCTGGAAAAGAACATTTTTATTATTTGTCAATACGTCAGACCAATTTGGCCCTTTTTATTAAATATAGGATATTGTTGAGTCCTGCGGTGCTATTCTGAGGTAACTAAGGGTCTTGTCTGACCACAGCTACATAAAATCAGTCAGTAAAACCAGCATTAAATAATATTTCTTTCCTTTTTTTACAGGTTTTTTTATTGACTTTTTAATTATTTTTGGTTTTCCTAGGCAGTTAAAGTGTCTTGTGAAAATTAAAGTGTCATGTTCATATATAAAGATATCCAACACTGGCAATACTCAACCTTTTGGTATTGGTGTTGGCCTTCAGAAATTCATTTAGTTTAGTGAAGCCTTTATTTTAAAAGCTTGAAATATGTTTGGCTTCTGTCTGCGGCTTCGTCTGGTAAAACAAACACCAAATGTGTTTTTTGACTCGTTTCTTTTTTTGTGTTTCTGGGCTGCTTCCCGAGGAGACGCGTCAAGCTCTCGGGCTGCTCTTTTCAGCCAGACTCAAGTTCCCCTTTTTCCTCCTCTTTGAATCTTATAATTTTCCCTCCTGTTCTTTCCATTCCAGACGACTCTCTGGATGAGAGATTTTCTCAGGTTACAGTATGTTCAGCTGAGCTCCACATGCAGATACTCTACGTTTCTGACATTCTATCCAAAGTTCAGGCCCTGGGGAAATCCTGACAGAGAGGACACGACAGCCTGAGGTGTATGATTCCAAAAACTAAGATTCATGCTTACAGGTTTGGTGGACCGACACCTTGTTGACTTCAGTCTGTCATTGTGAAAAATGAGACTTTGGAGCTCTGGGTTGCTTAGAGGCAAGATGGGTACACTTGACTCACTTGGTAAAACAGCTGTGCCCGTCTTCTCCCTGGAAAGGATAGTAGATGATATTGATAGATGACAGTCCTGCATCCAAAGCCAGTGATGCTGCCCTGTATCACAAAGCATGTTTACTTCTGGCTCTCTTTGGGTTAACATTGGTGAAATTGGAAGACCATCTGGCTCAGTTAACTCTTTGTTTTCCTATTTGGCTCATGTAAAAGAGGCAGAGTTGTTAATTACATGTAGCGTCAATAGAACCGTGAGTGCAGCATAGTGCGCTTAATATGACTTTAAATGAAACTGTGATACTCGCTGAGAAATGTGTTATTTGCAGCATGCAAGAATTGGTTTGCAGCAAAGTGAAATACAAACAATAACATGACTTAATAGAATAAGAGGCTGGAGAAATATTAGGAATTACATCCACATATTAAAAGGAAAGCTTTAAATGGTAAATATACATTTGGCATTTTCAACATGTTCAGAAGTATTACGTGAGTATTTGGGGAGAGGAAAATAAGAGAAACAAAGTTAGTTCATGCCTGATGAGGTCTATCTGACGGAAATGTTTAATTTGTAATTTCTTGGGAGGTAATTAACTGTGTGTGGATTTGTTTTTTCCAATATAAATAATGAGTAGAGAATAATCACAAAGTAGCCTCATGTTATTCTCCGCTGCAGTGATGGAATAAAAGCATGTTAAAATGCATGTAGAAAACCTGAATTAATCCCAAAGATATCTGTCGAACTGTCTAATCTAGCTGTGTGACACTAGTCCCATATCCGTTGCAACGTTATTGTTCAATTTCCTGATACTAATTAACAAAGACAATTAAAATCCCAATCTACAGGAGAAGTCTGCTGCTCTAAACTGAATTTACAGTGGAGACTGAACAAGTGATTCTCTATGAAATATGGGGCATGCATATCTATTTTATGACACTATGTCTCCAATCCGATTTGCATTTCAGACGCTTTTCGGCACAAGCAAAAACAAAACTGTGCAGAATTAGGTTAGTAGAGTTAATTTTAACCCTCCTGCATAATTATTTTTTGAATGCCTTGCAGTAGATCCACTATGTCCGAGTCTCATTCTCATGAACATGTCATCTCAGAACCACCTGGAGGGAATTTCTTCAAATTTGGCACAAATTCATGCTGGACTCGAGGATGAAATGATTAGAATGTGGTAGTCAAAGGTCACTGTGGCCTCACAAAACACGTTTTTTGGGCCATAACTAAGAATCCATATGCTAATTATAGCAATTTTATGAAGTGGTGACATTTGAGACGGACATGCAGCTTGGCTGTTTGGCGGAGGCATGCTACCGCGAGGCGGCAAGTTTTCATGCAGACATAGCGGTACAAGAGTTTCTGTCCTCGTTAGTGATTCACAAGGCTTTTCATTGCTGTGAGAGATGGTCGCCTACACGCGTGTCCTCATGCTTAAATAGACCAGGTTTTTTTTAGGGGCTTCTTCACGAGCACAAGCTCCGTCACATGGCAGTTGGGCGCATTAATGTTGATTCAGTTGCTGAGAGCCTTCAGAGCAGTGAGGGGTTCGGCTTTCATCCTGGCAAATTTAGACGACAGGACATCGGACACGCACTCTAAAAGAAAGAGTGAATCATGTTTTATTTTTGTCTGTCCGACAAAACAAGTCGTTTTAAGGCATCTCAATGGGCTCTGGTTACTTGTGACGGGTATTTTTCTGCCTATTACTAGAAAATGTACGAATGTAGTGAAACATTCCTATTATTGAGAAACTAACAAATCTCTTGTTTTGTCTGGCCCAGATTTGGAAGATCTTTAATGATATTAAAATAAATTATTACTTTATTCATCTATTAGTCCACTGACATAAAATTCAACAGCAGTTTTAATAATTGGTTAATTTTTAGTTAAAAGTTCTTTGTCTTTTGTGATTGTATATTTAATATAGTTTTAGACTGTTCGTCAAAACAAGCAATTTGAACTATTTTATGACATTTTATAGAACAATTGATTGAGGAAATAATCGTCCAATGAAAACAATCACTATAAACCCTACACATTATCATTATTTCTGTTTCTTTTTTTTTTGTCCAACCAAAGTCATAATTGAGAAGCAGGAACCAATTTGTGTTAATAAAATGGCTTAAAATGATCACTCGTTGACATTGCATTCAATTAATTGTCAGTAGATTGACTTATTTCAGCACTAATGTGAAACCGTGTGACCCCAAAAGGTTGGAAGGTCCCGTCCTCTCCTGAACGCAGCACCAGACGGTTTCTTCTCACACTTGGCAGAGATCACACACTCGAGGCCCCTGTGAGGAAATAGTCTGCTTGGGAGTGTTGGTGGTCTCAGTATTAAGTCCACTGAATGAGTGGGTGGGCTGGGAGGCATCGTCTGCCGATGAATGTTGCTGTAGAAACGGGGCTTGGTCAATGGCTGCCACTCAGCTGTTTTGGCTACACACACATGGTTGGCACAGTAGGTCATCCTAAGGGGGGGGAGGGGGGCTGAGCACTGTCCTTCACTTGTAGAAGAGCAACAAGGCGTTAATATACTGACAGCACATGAGACGTACATGTTAGCCCCGTGATGGATAGCACCCATCCAGTACATGCAGCTAAATCGATATGGCCTAATGCTACGGCCTCCAGCATGTTGTAATAGAAGCATAAATGAGTAATTATGGCTCCAGGAGATGTGTCACTTCTGTGAGGCCATTAGTGCAGATGTGCGTTGTTGAAGAGGGTTTTGAAGTTAACGCGGCGACAGCAGCGCACTACAGACTGGTGCAGAAATGTGCGCGGTGTTTACATTGTGGCCCCGAGCTCTTGGCTCTTTCAGAACAGAAAGCAGGCTGGTTTTAAGTCTGATGGAACACATCTAAGCTTTCAAGCGGAGATAAAAGCCTGGGCTTGTGAAACAATAGTCAGGGCTTTGAGCACATGTTGGGGAGAGTATTACGGGAGACATTTGAACTCCCTCTGCACTTTAAATGCATGAGGATTGGGTTACGACAGATTATGGGGCGGTATAAATTCTTTAATTATTCGGATGATGATGTGAATGTGGCGCCAACTGGACGAGTGCAAACGTTTCTTTGGAGGTCATAATGAGCTATTGTAGCAGTAACTGACTGTTCGCTGAGCAGTTTACCAGGCACAGGTAGACAAACGCAGACTTCTAATTTCTTGCCAGCAACCATTAATTTGACATTTCATCAGTTAATTAAGTGTCATGAGTTACTGTCTGTTGTGTTATTGTACTGTACTTGTACTGTTATTGTCTTTATTGTGCTTCCAGCTAACTCGTATCAATAAGAGAATCCTGTAAAAGGCGTTTTAATCATGCATGTCTTCATGCCTACATACATGATATCGAGGCTGAAGCTACATGTCTCAGGCGAAAAGTTAACATCCTCACCAGCTAATGAACCATGTAGAAAACATGGAAATAAAAAGCCATTTACCGGCTTAGCTTGTTCATCTTTCCAAAGAGTATTTTTTTCAAGTGATTGTTACGAGAGGTGAGGCTTTGAGGATGAACACCAACCAGTGTATTTGTGTATAAATGTGATGCTGCTGTCTTGGGTTGGTTGTGTTGCTGGAGTGTAAACGCCCCCAATTTTGGCTCTTTTAGGTTTGGTTTTGGAAATGCTTAAAAAAGTCTTGTTCTAAATATTACTAAATCCAAAGCTTGACAGGCTTGCTGTGCCTAGTTAAGCTTAAGTGGTTGGGGAGGTAAGATATTTATGAGTGACTCTGAAAATGTACTGGGTAGGATTGCTAGGCATTGCATAGCCAGGGGTGCCTCCTCGACCCTGCATTAGTTCATGTAGTGGTCTGGAGGAGGAGGAGAGCTGGGCAGTGCAAGAGAGCATCAGGAGCCAGGCAGCTAAGAATAACTCGAGCTGCTGTTCAATGTAGCTGAAGGGAATACGCTCATCCCAACCCCCTTCAGTCAGCCATCCATCTCTGCAATCCAGCCTCAATTAGGACACTAAAGCAATCAATATTACAACAAAATGCTGCCATCTCTCCAGACAGGAAGTGGCTTTCTCACAATGGGGCCCTCAGACAGACGGGGCCGCCCCATCCCCCCGTCTCCAACCTCTTGGTTCCACCTCCTCCACTCCCCTCTGTAGCCTCCCGAACTCTCCACACTGATGAAACCTTCTGTGGCAGGTTTTGAATCAAGATTAAAGATGATGAAGAGCAAACAGCAGATTGATACCAAACAGTCTGCTGCTAGCATGAGTCTGCTCTACAGCTGTTCTCATTTGTATGCTGGCAGAGAGAGATGAGAGAGTAAGCTGACATCGCTGCATCACTCATTGTGCCCCAGCTGGCCGTTTGGTTTGGGGGCGGCCACGGCTGTATTTTAGGGGTCACTACCTGGACCCAGTGTTGGCTCCCTCCTCAGCATCCCACCTGCTCGTTCTCCCTCCAGACCACCAGGCCGCTCTGCCGGGATTCACCCTCTAAAACACAACCCTCCGGGGCTTCCGGGCCCACCTGCATCCCTCTCAGCCGTCCAGCTCACACACAGCAGCCAAGCCACAAATACTATACTTTGAGGTACTGATATAAAAGAGGAAGTATTTCCATTTCATGCTACTTTAGACTTGTACTCCGCAAATATCGGGAAAAAATATTTTACATATATTACTCCACTTAAATTCATTTGACAGCTTTAGTTACTGGTTACTTCATAGATTCATATTTTACATTTTGATGATGTACATGACTTGGGTTACATTTTCACGGCAGGACTTTTACCTGTAATATAGTATTTTTACAAAGTGCTATTGCTACTTTTAGCGATAGGATCAGTATACTTTTTCCTGCCACTGCTTACTGGAATAATAGAAACATCTTCTCTGAGACGATGTTGGCAGAACAGAGGTTCTGCCAACATCGTCTCAGACAAGATGTTTATTTCAGAGGAAAGTCACAGTTCACACCAGCATGGACAAAATGTTATTTCATTCAAACATATCAAAATACTTTAACCTTAAGCATCATGTGAAACTAGTTGAGACGTGCGGTGGTTCATGAATTGAAGAGAAATGGAGGTGCTCTGCGACTCAGACGTTCCTCTGGCTGCACCGTCAGCATGTAGAAACCACCAAACCTGCAGCTCGCTCAGCACGATCCCAGTATTAATGATGTTTTTAACGCCGCTGCTTAACTGCACTGTGCCATGTCACCAGCTTAATTCTGCACACAAACAGTGGCATGTAACCTCAATCTTCCTTGACATAAAAGTATTGAGTTGTTGCTTTAGTGCTGTTGAATAGTCTCCTGATGAGGTTTTAATGGTGCGAGGATGGTCCTCTCTTGTCACAGTAGTGAGGTTATTATCTACTTGGCTTCCCTGCTCCCCCCCGTGGTGTGAATAAGGGTCAACTCACAAGCACATCGGGGACCTCTCCGGCCCACTTAGGAGATGGTTGCTGTGGCTACGGGCCCAGGGGAAACCGTGTGCAGCCATTATGGGAGGCATGTGCAGCGAGACAGGGCAGTGGGGGGGGGTTACAGCCTGGAGGGGAGGGGGGGTGTTCCACACATCTGGAACAGTTAGCTGGGCTGTCGCTGCATTGAGCCACTTGTTCAGTTGCATTCATGAGCAACGCAGAGTAGATCCCGTTGCCTGCGGAAGGCAACCTGCATCTTAAAGGACACTTCTCAGGTCCATCAAAGTGCGCACCACAAGACTAACAAGCAGTTTTAACCCAAGCAAGAAAATGAATAAAATAGCAAAATAATACATAACCTCACCTTTTTCTCACCCTGTTAAACTTTTGTATCGGCCCATAAAAGGATATTGTGAATCCAATAGTCCACAAAAACCTTGAATAACCATTTAAAGCATGTCTAATATTTATAAGACGGGGGTATGAATTTAGAGCAGGAAGATCTGGACGTTAAAACGTACAAAGCCACAATTGTAGTCTATTAAATAAATATTTTAACAGCAGGTTTTACAAAAGATGGAAGAAACCTTCGTCGTGTCAAAAGTGCTGCAGATGTCGCTGTGTCTGCTTTTGGCAAATTTAAGTAGGTCATTCACAAACTGTTGGGTGTCTGTAGACACTTGAAAATAAAATATTAAAATAACATTTTAAGATCAGCGTGGCTGCTGCTGAAAGGCGTGAGGAGAACGAGCCTCCTGAAAGGCGAGAGCTTGCTAAGCTCTGCATTATCACATTGAAAGGGCAGTTTTCAAAAATGACATCAGCAATGAAAACAGCTTTGCTCACTACAACATTATCCCAGGGTGTGGTTGGCTGAAGGCTGTCCAGCAGCAGATCAGTTGAGGTTACAACAACACACGTCCACATGTGGAATAATATGGTATTGATTATTTTAGTAATGTATGTTTGCATGAGCTGGAGCTTTTGACAGATACTATATCCTCTCCGGAGTATTTCTCCCCCCTTCACTTCCTCAGATCCTTCTAAAAGGAGATGGTGAGAGTAGAAGCTGCGGGGGTGGAGGGGAGTATGAGAGCACGTGCCATCCCCCGTCCCCTGAGCTCTCTGCAGCCTCGGCCAAGCAGGCTAATCCACCCAAGGCCAGCGAGAAAGAGATGAGACAGAGATACAAGTTTTATATCCTGCCAGCTGTGGCCGAAATATGCCACAGATTCTCTCATCACAGAGCTGCTGTGTGTGTGTGTGTGTGTGTGTGTGTGTGTGTGTGTGTGTGTGTGTGTGTGGTGCTGTGATTCGTTTTTTTCATTGATATCTAATGGGAAACTAGTCTTAATTAAGCAAAACTTATTTCAGCCACCTAAAAGTAAGATCCTCCTAAAAAGATCAATATCACTTTGAGGAAAGCATAGATCAGTTTCACATTCGGTTCAGTTCCCCCGTCGGAAAAGGCTGTTTGACGGCAAGATAAAGCGGGGAAAATATTCTAAATGTAGCATACACTTAAAACGGATATTGATTTTATTAGGTGAGCCTATTTTAAGGTGACTAAAATATGTTTTGCTGTAGTGCCTCATACAACTTCAAAACACCCAAACTATCCCTGCTGCTAGTATATTTCTTCAAAAGCGCTTGTCAGATGTTAATGTCGTCAACGAAATACGAATCCAAATAAAAAGTAACCATCGAAAACGAGAACTGTGACGAATATGTAATATGTACTTTGTCAACGGACAAAAAACAAAGAATAATGTAAAAGATGGACAAAGTGACAAATTACAAAAAGAGACAAAAATGTAACCAATGAAAACAAGACCAAACTAGCTGACATTTTCTAATTAGCACTAAATATGTACATCTGAGGCAGATGGGAAGTCATTCGATTTGCATGTCATAAACCAAACTCGGAGGATCTCCAAAGTGATTACAGTTTATCCTCTGGGCACCAACAAGTTATTTACCAAATCCCAAGGCAATCCATCCAACAGATGGATGTCAACCTTTATGGTGGCATTATATGAAAAGTCAAGAGGATCACCAAATTCATTAAGATGCATCCTCTGGGGCACATGAATGTCTGTTGTTGTGGATATTTATGTGTGGGCCAAAGTGGTGGACTGTCCGTATATTTGGTTGAGGTATGCAGAGCTGTGACTTTATGACTAAGGCTGACCTACGATGAGCAGCAGGTTATCAAGGCGATACAGATCTGTTCATTGTACTCGCTTATTGACGCCAGCATGTGGAGAAGCTGGTGAGCGGTGCGTTTAGGGGCCACGTCATGCAGCTGTGAGCCTCTGGGTGTAAATCACACCTCTCTCTGTGGTGCGGTTGGGTGTGGCATTAGCGGCGGTGGTGTTGACAGTGAAAGTCGGTGGATCGGGGTTCGGGATGTGCCAGACAGCCATGTTCGCTCTCACGTGTCGAGACCTCGTCTGTCACTTTGTTTTGACAGAGCTGAACTGCTCCCAGGACGGCGTCTCGCTCACTTAAAGCTCCCCCAAAACTCTCGCCTGTTGCTGCTCGAAACATGTCTGGGTTTGGCTCCGTGCAAAATCTCCATCTATCATTCACAGATTTATGGAGCGACTTCATGCTTCCTGAGAACGTGGGAAATCACACGCAGATTGTTCAACGACTGTTTTCCAAATAAGATAAATGACCTTAATGCGATTTTCCTTTCAGTCGTGCAGTAACACATTTCCACACATGCTTTAATAGCTTCTCTTGTTTTTGTTTTTCAGGGCAAATATTGATGAAGTGGAGACGGAGGTTGTGGAGATTGAGGCGAAACTAGATAAGGTAAGACATTTGACTGCCAGTGCCCTTTATCTCCTTGTCTACCTGGTCTTAAGCTATGACGCTCATGTGTATAATGGATTATAAACATACTTTTTATTTATTAATAATGAATGCTTTTATAATTACTTAAGTTATAAGCACTCATAGATATTTGTAATGCTTTATAGCAATAATCATAACATCAAGTATCATAATATAGCTGTAATTATACAGTGCTATAAGCAGATTATATAATGTATTATAGACATGGACATTAAATCAGAGCACGTTTTTAAGATCATCTAAAAAAACTCATGTTTTCTTTGCTTCCTCCTTATTTTCCGCCTTTTATTTTCCTATTTCCTTCTTCCTACACAGTACTTTGTTACTTCTCTCTTAAAAAGTGTTATATACATAAACAAAATTATACTATAAATAATGCTTCTATGCAATAGGGTAACATATTCTAACATGTTGTTCAGGCTATCACTTAAAGTCAACACAGCCACAGTATCGTTTATATTCAGCCATGCTAACTCATGTTGTTGGGACATTTTTTGCTTATTTAAGTCTTAAAGTCCGTATGCAACATATCAATCTTCATTTATGCTGCAGAAATAATAAAGAAATACTTAAACTGTCCTCATATCACTTCACACAAATTAATGTAAAAAGAATGGGGTTTGAATATTTGTTATAGTCTGCCTCTCTTCTGGTTCATCTTAGAATGTTTGGGGAAAACCCACCAGTGCACAAAACAATGTCAATAACCATCTCAGTTTTAGATTCAGTAATTAATAAAGGTATGTTGTACCAGATGTGCATAAATTAACTCAAGAATTTGAAGAGTACCGAGTGTCTGTCTATGCCAACAAGTTGGTCTACGCAGGTGGAAACAGAAGTGAACATTCATTACTGGAAAAGTTTCCTTTGCCTCCATAATCTGCATTAGCGTTGTTTATTTCTTACTATTTATTTTTTCCCAAGGCCATTGAGCACGCTTACAGTTCCCTCGCGCTCCAAGCGTTTGCCTAAGTTAGTCGTGCCAGCAGCCAACTCTGGACATATTTGGTATGTTCGGTTTGCAGGTATTAAATTAACGAGCCTTGAATTGTTTTGGAAATATTGGTGGGTTATTTTCCAGTTCTGGGAAATGGACTTTGGCACATTAATGGTTTTGGTTTTCAGAGGGTATTTCACGCACTGATCCCAGGCCTATATTACTATATTGGATGAAAAATGACTAAAAAGGAGGAATGTTGGTTTGTTATTTCTCCATATTCTGTCACAGCATATCTTGTTGCAACAGACTTTAAACACAGTTTGCCCATTACACTCAGCTGCTCGTCACCAGCATTACGATACTCTGCGGAGCCTAATCCCACACGAACATTGCTAGACGCCACTGACGGCATAATGGAAAGCGTAATATCGCTCAGCTGAGGTTCGCTGAACCATGACGTGGCACTCACACCGGTTGATGAGGCAGCCAGATGTTTTTCCTGTAATGCTTGTGTCACTGGTCCATCTGCTCCCTTTGACATTGAATTATGTGTCTGTGAGAGCCAGGATTAGTCTGTTCTCCTCTCTACTGTCGTCAGTGTTGGAAACCTCCACCACAGTCCTGTGCATTTCCACACAGCTGTACATGAAAGATCCACATCTCCCATTTGCTGTAGGATTAAAACCAGTTCAATTCAACACCATGGAAGGGCTGCAAACAACTGCTGTTCTTAACTCAGGAGGACTGTGGAAGAGCTTAATGAGATCCTCTGATCTAATCCTTTGGCAGAGTTTAACATTAGACCATAAAGGGGGGGAAACTGTTCAGGAATCCATATTTCAAGGTGCTTTTAACTACATTACACACTAAATGTCACATTCTAGCTATTTTAATTGTTTATTGGTGCAATTAAAAGTTGACAAAAAGACAGTAATACAGAACAAAGTAAGACATATCATTAATAAAAAAAATACGATAATAGCATTTAGCTCAAGGCGGCGCTATCGCTAAATGGGGATTAAGGGAAGAGATTGACATTTTGGGAAATACACTCATTCACTTTCTTGATGAAAGTTAGATAAGGAGATCAATACGACTCATTCTCACCTTGCTGTGTGACAGTTTCAGCCCCTACCTCCTCACAATACTGCAACTTATAGTTTTTACAATTTAGTTTGTGCATCAATTGAACAAAACGTGATATCTTGTGTTACCTTTAGAGGTGGATTTATTTTTAGATTTTTGAAATAATAAGTTCATGGTAAGCTTAACTAATTGTGTTTTGCTCTTAACTTATTTGAAGTGTTGGCCTCTCGAGATTGACCGTGTTGTGTTAAGAACATAGATGGACTCATTTATCAGAGTTAACTTGAATCTATCAGACACATTTGTGCAGAGGTGTTCACGTAAATCATTCATGAACTCTGGATTGATTCTGTTCAGGAATTCGGCCGGCCGTCTTCTCCTCTTGTGCTTCTTTGCAGAGCATGTGCGACTGTCAGTAGACAGTTCTGTAATAGCAGAACGAACAAGAGGAGGGGGGGCAGAGCGAGGGGAGAGTGTCCACTAGTTAATAGATCATGGAAGGACTCTTTCTCTCTGACGGATAAAAAATACAAACGTGTCGCTAAATATACTTTGGCAGCCATTGATGTCCTGGTTGGCCTGCCCAAGTAAAGTCTGTGAAAACAGGGTTTCGACCTTGTCATCTAACTCAAGGAAGCAAACAAGCATCCTTTAAATTAATTGAAAGAATGGCTCAGTCTTGTGTCTGGTGAGCAGCTGGGAGGAAGTGGGACTTTGCTGGAGAATAAAAGGGGCTGAAAAAACCCAAAGATAACCAACCAGATGACAAATTCCCAGAAACTACGCAGCAAACATGTCCTCAGTGTCCTCAGTGATAACGGCCCAGCTAATGCTGATATGATGTGTGGTGAAAGTGGTACCTTCATTTATCCCACCGCCAAATGTGTGTCTGTACTCCACAGCTGGTGAAGCTATGCAGTGGGATGATTGAAGCAGGGAAGGCGTACGTCAGCGCCAACAAGCTCTTCGTCAACGGCATCCGGGATTTGTCTCAGCAGTGCAAGAAGGATGAGACGATCTCGGTGAGGTTCTGATGAGTGCGAGTCCTTTCATCTAGCAGCGCTGTTTGAAACATTCTAGCCTTTTTATTGTGGTTTTATTCGTCAGTTTTTCTGACTGTTAGAGTAATTGTCTCCTGGGGATTGGGACTTTCCTGCTCTCTGGGTGTTAGCCTTACAGCTCTGAATGTGTGTGAGTAAACTCGATTACTAACAGATTAGTAAGTGAGCATCAGATGCGGTCTGGAAACTTACTTCTGGCTCGGCTCGCAGCACCAGCGTCTTGGACTGTTTCATTGCTGCTGACGTTAAGTACTATTAAAAGCCTTCTTGGCTTCAACCGTAAGACTAATTGAGAGTTTCTTATTAAAGTCTTGTTCGTATTTATAGTTTCCATTGTAAGAAAAAAGAGAGAAAGAGAAAGAAACTGAAGCAGACCTGCAATCACAGTTTCTTGTCCTGTTTAAAGTTCAAGAGAAGAAATCCTCCAGTTAAACTCAAGTGACATTTACCAGCTCAAATCTAGCATTACAGTTCTTTTCATATACTGCCATTTAGATTTTGGTTTCAGCTTTTGACAGTTTTTATTTGCTTCTTTTACTCTCAGATGCAAATACATCAGCTGTTCTGACCCCATTTCTTTTATACAGTATATTATGATGCTATTATGTGCTTTATGTCCTTTGCAGGAGTGCCTGGAAAAGTGTGGTGAAAGCCTCCAGGAAATCATCAACTACCACATGGTAAGTCAGCCTGCTCTCCAGACTGTCCCCATATGCTCCACATAAAGTGGACTGTATGTCATCCAACATTAACTGGCAGTTAAGGCCTCACGAGGGTCCCGTGTTCCTATTAGAACGACACAGAGGCTCAATCTGAGCTGTGTTTGAACCGATCCCACGTTCTTCTTTCACACTTCATTACTTACGTTTTTCTTTTAATATTTTTCTTATTCCCAGTTTTGTTGCTGTATTTTCATTCATTTACACCTTCCCCCTCACATAAACAGCGTTTCTGCTTTACTGCTGCGTCGTTTCCCCTCCCCGCCTCTAATATAACTGACCCCTTGCACCCCCAGCACCCTCGCCCCTCCAGCCTCCAAGGCCCTTTGAAGTCCATTAGCTTGAACCCGTTGCGTGGTTGTAGACGCTGTGAAGTGCAAAGCGTGTGCGTGTGTGTGAGGGGATCACATTCCTTTCTGGAGCCCCAACAAAGATGTGTCATCGCAAATCAGCCACTCCCTCCACCTCATTCACCTCCAGCGTATTGGTAGAGAGTGGGGACCGGCTTTACAACTGAAGGGTTAATGGGCCCCGGGTTGCTCAGCCAGAAGTAGAGTAGCTTCAGTCGCTGCTCAGTAGTAACCCGGTGTGACCTTGAATGGGTTACATATGGCGGGGCTTGTGGGGGGGGGACCAATACTGGGCGAGCCAGTGAAGTGGAGGTTGTAATCACAGCGATGAAAAGGAAAACTCTGGCATGCTCTACTGCTCCAGAGCCAAAAGACAGATCGCTGACAAACAGGAGTGTGCACAAGAGGACAATAAAGATGTTTCTCTGTTGCTAATTGGGCTTTTGCCAAATCGTTGCACTAAATTGTTGGCGTTGTTATTTACAGTGACGGAGATTTGATTTGATTTTATTGTCATTGCACAAGTACTGAGACAATGAAATGCAGTTAACCGTTAACCAAAAGTGCGAAAAGCAGTAAGATGTATAGAATATCTATGAATACTCTAATATACATATATACAATATGAACAAAAAGATATACAGTGCAAATATAAGTACAGAATCAACCTCTCTCACTATTCTCATCAACCATATCAATTAATGCAGGTTTAAAAATATGCAGAATTTACACATAAGTAGCGGGAGCACAGATTTTCTTTGTGCTTTTTGCTTTTATTAAACTTTTTTGTTTTTTGATACAAATAATCCACTTGCTTGCTCCTGTCTGGTAGCATCTTGAAGGATCTTATTATATCATCAATGACAATAAACTAAATATTGGAAACACTTCAACAACATACAATTCAACAGCAACACAAACTAGAGCCTTGTTAGACACTTAGCTTGTTTTAGCCAAGTGTACCTAATAAACTGGCAATGGAGCATACATTCACCTGTACAATTATTGGCAGTTTCAGGACCACATACTTCTTCTCAGTGAGATGCAGACTTCAGAGCCTCCGTCAGTGTTTCTGTCAGACTGACGTATCCTCTGTTGGTCTGGTTCAGTGTGTTACACTTTAGAGACCATGCGAGAGCGAGGGTTTGGCCTGAGACCAGCTGGCTCCTCCCCCCCC
>NW_022280035.1:6833840-6876693 GCF_004355925.1 Anarrhichthys ocellatus | reverse complement strand
TGCTCTCCTGTCCATTAGCGCCGAGAGTCTGCCTGGACATTAATATGATTGTCTCTCAATGGTTTTCTTTGTTAGTTTGATGTCAAAGCGGAGCCGGAGGGCTGTGTGTTGTAAGAATAGTGTGAGACTGAAGCGATAAAGAATTCCCCTGAGACGAAAGATTTCACGGAAATGATAATATTTCCAACGATGTGACCTTAACGTAGCCTCGTGACCCACTGATATTAAAGACTCTTATTAACATTTTATGTTGACATCTCTCACACATTCCTATTTTAATCAGGAAAGACACCCTTCGCTTTGAACTGTGTGGCGCTCCAGTAGCCAAGGGACTCCAGCAGGGCTCCCATGAATAAGATATGATGATGGTTATGTCTGCTACTTGTGACGGATGTCCCTCTGCCTGCATGCTTCTGTCATGCAGCTGCCACTACATATGCAATATGAAATGGCACCGTACAAATGGGACCGCTGAGTGCTAACTGCCCTTGTTGCAGCCATCCTCGGATGCCTTTTAAGACGCATAAAATAAACGCATAAAGTGAACGTGTACAAGGACGTGAGCTCAGACGAGCAAACGCGCAGATCCAAGAAAGGTATGAAAGAGTCTTGGCCCTCGTTTCCCTCCGTTTCCTTATCGCTCAGCTCTCTCTTGCCAGTTTAGCACCACACAACAGAACAAACACACTCTGTTTGTATGAAGGTGAAGCCAAGTATTGCTCCTTTTTTTTTTTTTACTTCAGCTCCGAGCCGGTGCGTCTTTTCCCTCACCAGAAGCATCACCAGAATCAGGCCAAGATTTGAACAGGCTCTGTTTAATTCAAGCATGAACCTCCATATGAATACTCAATAAATGATTGACTTATGTTTGACTCTCCGAACATCCATTAGCAATGAGAGGAGCCTGACACAGAGATGCAAAGAGAGACTTAACATCTGAGCTGCTATAGGATTATAGATAGGATTATATGTGCAGTAGGTAGAGAGAAGGCGTGGATGGATGGAGGAATCTAGGCTATAATTGCATATTATTTTCAAGTACATTTTCACTTACATTGCAGGAGGCTGTGCATACTGAATGAGTGTATTCCCATGTGAGATGCCAGCGCTAGTGTCTCTCAGTTATATTTGGAAACTGGAAAACAAAGAAAGACACAGCAGGAAGCTGTTTCTGTCTGCAGCTGCAATCCTTCTCATTCCTTACACACTACAACTGCGTCCTTTGTTCAGAGAGTAGAAATATATGAAAATGATAAGTCTTTACAGTGGCCTGACAGAGAAACTGGTACTTAAGTAAACACTGCTATGTCTGCCCCAACACTTCGTTGTTAATTGTGTTCCTTAAATACTTAATATTGAGAGCTGGTCATTGGTCTTGATAATAATAAGATTAGACTTGAAGCCCTTTCGCCAGACACTTTGATCTGCATTGCATGGACATCCACACAATAGACAAATAAATAAGAAAGGCATTATATGTTCCAAGTTATTCTAGTGTTACATGGACTTTTCTCCTTACATTTACATTTACACTTGGTACCATGGATTCTATTTTTACAAAACCTGTCAATCACAAGGTCGCCATGCCCAAAAGCATACCCTGCTTTATGGTCTATTGTTCTACTTGAAAACTAGCTACCGAGACCATAAACCCATGTTTACAATGGTAATAGATCAAATGAGAAGTAGGGGCATTTTATATTAGAAAGAACGTACGCTTAAGGCACTTGTGCAGTGGCTTCCCTTTTCAGAACTGTTGCTGCCAGGATTGTAAATTCAACCGATAAAGTGGCCATTGAGTGTATACTTCAGCTTACTCTCTGCTTTGATTTAAAATAAGCAGAGTAGAAATGTTTTTACGCTCTTTAACCAAACGTGCCACAGCAGAAGACTGGCTGACCGAATGAAACAGGGTTGTTCAGGTATGATCAGTCAAACTGTCTGGATATAAAGTTTCAAAACAACATTTTTATTCCCCCACACTTTGACATTCTCTATCTGATTTGAGAGTTGTGTACTCCTGTGCGCGGATCAACCGATTTGGCTAAAGATTATTGCTTGACTGCCTTCATTAGATCAGTCTGTGTCCCGACATGCCTGTGGAATGAGAGGCAAACTGGTACAGTAGTCCATTGTGAGGGTGTTTGTAGCCGTCTCATTCCTCAGCTCTGATAACAGGCCGAAGATGTGCAAGATATTCCTAACTTACTTACTTGGGTACAACATGTTTGACAGTGTTTTCTTTGTCCGAACACATAACAACATTGCATGTGTTGACCTGTCTGTTAAATATGATAATAAGATCATACGATAGTCAGATTTTGAATCCAAACAAAAAGGTCACAGGCGGAGCTTATTGACAACAATATATTGATCTCATGAACTAGCTAACCCGCCTATCATGTAGACCGTGACTCATGGGTCATTATAGCCAATAGAAATATGTATTTCTCCTTCTCATTCTGCTCATCCTTATGTATTTCACTTGTAAACCATAGACGGGAGCGTGTGTCTCCTTATTGTGTGCTTGTGCGTATGCGTGTTTGTCCTTTCTACGTGAATATTATACAAACAAAACAGGGTACCACTCAAAAACAGTTTTCACTCAGTTTTAGACTTGTATATAACGCAACTATTGATGGTAGGTTAAGGCTCACCAAAGTCATTTAGAACAAACCTCTGGGGACCACGGATGTCCTATTTTCATGGCAGTTCATCCAGTACATAATATATAATATAAAAAAGATATTTCACAAATTACTGGGCCATCAAACCAACAATATTCCTTCAGGCAAATTGTGTACGGTACCTTTAGGTGGTGTATTGTTCATCCTGCAGTCGGGGGAGTAAACATCAGAGACAACCTCTGGCATCTTGGCCAATGAAAGTAGGGTGTCAACTTGCCACTAAAGCCGCTCAGGAATGCTACAGGCTGCACTACCCCCAGAGCCAGGAAGTCTCACAGCAGTTTTCCTGCCACCACTCTCACACACACACACACACACACACACACACACACACACACACACACACACACACAATCTGTGTGCTTGTTGACTTGACTACTTTTAAATATTGTGGTTTACATTGAGCCTCCATACACCTCACTCCTGTCTGCACGGTGCCCAACCTAATCTTACACCCGAGTGTTTATGGCCTCTGCACACCGCTGGCCCTGATGGTACCTCGATGGCACAAGACTGCACTTGCGCTTTTTAAACTGCATTCAGGAGAACAGATTGACCACGCGTGCATAATCAAACCCGTTGCAGCCAAACAGCCTTTGAATGTGACGCTTTTGCAAGAAGCCATTAAAAGCACTTTATTTACTTGACTACAAAGGTTGGCTCACCTGTTAGTGTGTTATTGGTGTGTTGGAGAAGACGGCGTCTGGTGCAGCATTTGAGCAATTCCTTTGCTGGTTATTCACATACAGTAAAAGTGGATGGTTTCCCATGTGATGAAGCAACAAACAGGATGGGAGGGCTGCTTTGTTGTTCCACTCTCACACTTATTTGGGCCCAGAGAGTTTATAGAGCAGTAAACTGAAGCCTTAACCCACCATCAAAACAAACACGTCTCTTTTAGATTTGGTGACAGGAATACGATGACCACTTCCATCTCAGCCTCATTTTTATTTTGAAGCCTGGTCAACTCCAAGTCATCTCTACATATTTGTAATGCCGGTTTGTGGCTCCCTCTGTACAACGCCTACAGTGGCAACTATAGAGAAGTGTCTCACTCATAATCAGTGCTTGTAATCCCCGAGTTAAAACACCCATAAGCTTAGTTTTATGGGATCCTTGCAAATCTTCTAATCCGCACCCACAGTTGTATATCCAATTATTCAGGCAGGATGAGGATGCAAACCCCTTAACCAATCTAGCTGCTCAGTTTTAGCACATGGGCTCTGACAATTTGGGTTTGCTTTGAGTCTGCTTTGGATGCAGACTCTGCAGTGTCACATTGTACCAAAAGCCTCTCCTCACTCTCACTCACTTCCTCCCTCCCTCTCTGTCCGAGTGACCTATTTAGCAGCAGCAGCAGCAGCAGCAGCAGCAGCAGCATGGCAGGAGCGATCACAGAGGATGTGCTCAGAGGGCGAAAAAGAGGAGGAGGGACCTTTTTAATGTAAAACACAGAAAAGAAGGCGAGAGTGTTATTGTGTAGCAGCGGGTGTAGTTTGAGTCAGAGTGGGATTCCGCCACCATTCCAACAGGCATTAAAAGGCTGATTTGCATCGTTTGCGTGCATCATGTGGAAAAAGCATTGTGCTTTGTCGCCCTCTGTTGGTTAGAAATACATTGAGGGTTTGACTGTAGCACAATGTTTTCCCTCCAAAAGTTGTATCACTTTGAATGAGAAATGGCAAAATGCTTTAGGTTGTGCACAAAACATGCTTTCTTTTTTCTTTGTGTTGTGCTGTATTGTAATATTCAAACAATAGTTAAGGAAACTTCTTTATTTGTCACATTAAAAATCACTACTGTGTTAACTTAAGATAGTATCAATGACTTCTTTTGACCGGTGTTATTTTGATATTACTGTTGGGTCAGTGGTGGAAGAAGTATTCAGATCCTTTACTGAAGAACTTAAAGTACCAAAACATTAATGTAAGAATACTCCACTGCAATCAGCATTCTTCATTAATCTTAATCATTTTTTTCTATAGAATTGTGGAAAAGCTAAAGACAGAAGCTAAAGAAATACAATCTCCTTATATTTGGGAAGATGACATAATATTTGGCATTATCCTTGAAAAATGTATTAAAACTAATACATCTATCATCAAAAGATAACTCAAAACTGAGTAATGGACTAATTGTTTTAGCTCTAGCTTATATATGAATGAAAACCATTTCTCCTAAGGGTTATACAAAAATCTTCATGTGTTTCAAAATCATTAAGACGTTAATCTTAATGATGTTAATCCCTTCTTTTCATCTGTTTCAGATCCTGTTTGATCAAGCTCAGCGGTCTGTGAAGCAGCAGTTGCACAACTTTGTGAAAGAGTGAGTAAACTTACAAGTTACGGCGCTTCAGTCGGGTATCCCCCGCAGAACTTTCAGATGTTTAAAATATTCAACACATTTATAAAAAAAACATAAGGTCCTGAACCTTTAAAGAGCAGATGTACCCTTGTTACCCCCGAAAGCCTTTTTGGTATTTTTTAAATATTAAACAGAGTACAACCCTTGCCAGCCAGGATCTGTTGTCACAGACGGATCATAAACAATGCAGTGTAACCTCACGGCTACCTGTGACCTCATATTGACTTTGTGGTGGTGCTAAATATCCCAAAATCCTAAATTCTTCTGAGCTGAACAGTAGTTTGCTTTGTGATTCAGTGTACAGTTACTGACGTCTCACTTCCTAACTGTGTCTTTTAGGGATGTGCGGAAGTTCAAGGAGACCAAGAAGCACTTTGACAGGGTGCGTGAGGATATGGAAATAGCTCAGGTGAAGAATGCTCAGGCGCCGAAGAACAAGCCTCACGAGGTGGAAGAGGCCGGCGGCACTCTCAGCATCACTCGCAAGTGTTTCCGTCACCTCGCTCTGGACTACGTACTACAGGTTAGACAACGTCTCTGTGAATCCTTGTTTGAGAATACGACGATCCCGAACTTCAACTCCTTAGTTTTGCGTCAGCTGTCCAGTCACCAAAGTAGCGGGCTTCAATATTGGATCATGAGATAGAAATAACACCTGATCAACAAAAGCCAAGCTTTTATCCAGCACTGCGGAAACAAATGTGGTGACAACACACTTAATGTCTGAGTAGTGAATGTAAAACTCCTGGATTAGTCTGAGGACTATGAGCCAAGATTGGGTTACGCTCAAACAGAACTAGTTCATACGATGTGTTGTTCCACCTCCTGTGAAAGTGTTGATACCTGTTTCAAAATAGTGTGAGGTTCGTGGAAAATCGTGTCCGTCAGGTGAAAGGTCTGCGATGGGAGGAGGGGTGAACATTACTGTAAAACAGTTGGATGATCAAATATTTTCATATCCTTCAAATGAATTTGTTTACAGTCTCACTACTAGACAGACTCATCCTGCCTGTACAATCGGGGGAATGGCCGTGACGTAGCCCTGCAGTGATGTCTGCGTCCGTCCGTCTTCCTGTGTGACACATTCTCCTCTCTGTTCATCTGTTCATATGCAGCATGCAGTTTATTTAGCCTACAAGTTGTAACCTCCTACCCATGACCGCCCGCGGGGGGAACAAAGAGGCTGATTCAGTGTGATGGCCGTGCCCTCTTTTCTGTTCTTCATTCTGTCTGCTGGCAGCTTTCTCTCACTGCTCTCAGACACGTTACCCTTTTGAGTCTTGATTGAAAGTGTCTCAAGGCAGAAAAGATCAAAGCTGTAGGGAGATGTGCTATATGTATACGTGACCTCTTAAATGTAGCACAAAATGTTATTTAGGGTTGCGTTGTTTAAGATGTACACGCAAAGGCTTTAACTCATGAAATGCCAGACGGACAGAGAAAAAATATTGTTGCCGCTTAATAATGAAAATGTGATTGCTTGTCCATTCGTTCTCTCCCTTTCATATTTTGTTTTTTTTTAAGCCCAAATTGAGAGAAACATTAAATTAGTCTCACAAAGTACTAGTGATGTTGTCTCTACTTGAGTTGACGGCTCCGTCATGTTAACGATAGCTCAGCAGGCCGTTCAGAAAACAACATAATGTCTTCATGTTATTTTCTCCATTAATTGATTTGTTGTTTGGTTTGTAAACATTCTGAAAAAAAGGTGAGAAATGCTGTCACATTTACCCAGAGTTCAAAGTGACACCTTCACAATGTTTACGTCCAACCAACAGTCCAAACCTCAACATTATTAGAAGACATTATATTTTATAAGCTCTGTGAATGTTTTGTGTTCAGAAATCTTGACTTGCAAAGGAGCTAAAGGTGTCTCAAGTTAAGTACAAGTACCTCAAATGTGTACAGTACTTTAACTACAGTACTTTGTCTTTGTCCGAGATAACTCAAATTAAGCTTGGTGTTGTGAAAGGACAAATATTGTCCACTGGAGGGAGTTATCTCATGAGCCTGTATTGTTGTGGATATACATTAATAATAATAATCAACAATTATTATCAATAATCAATACTCAGACTACAACAGACAGTCTGATCTATTATTTACATTTAGAAATGCATGTCTGTCTTTTTTTTTTTTTTGCAGATCAATGTCCTGCAGGCGAAGAAGAAATTTGACATCCTAGATGCTGTGAGTCAACACACACAAACACCTGCATCTTTACAATATGCTCCACAAAAAAAGAGTCACCTGCAGCGTTGTAGCACTTCATAATGTAAAAAAAAAAAACTGCCTCTGTCCCACCCAGATGCTGTCATTCATGCACGCCCAGTACTCGCTGTTCCAGCAGGGCTACAACCTGCTGGATGAGATCAACCCGTACATGAAGAAACTGGCTACTGAGGTGAGTGAAGCATCTTCATCAGCACTCAGCTGAGCTCTGTCACGTCCCCATGCGCTCTGTCTCCATCTGAACCGGTTTGATCCTCCTTTGAACTATCGACGAGACGCAGTTGCGTAATGTGTCATTTGCGTTTTTCCGCTCGTTGATTGATACGTAGGAGTTTTGATCTGATTTTAGGTGTATTGTACCGAATATAAAGCGTCCTCTTCGCATTCAATAAAAAGGATCCATTAGAGTTCAAACCGATATTTTATTAGTGCACAAACATGTTATTGTGGACTAAATTGTTTGTCACAGCAGGTTGTCGGCTGCAGGAGAATCGATGCTTCATTACCAAACACTGACCTAACATGTTATTGGAGGCTAAGCCTGTGTTTGCAAGTGGAAACTGTTGCAGTCAGCTTCTCTGAATCACTTGTTACCTCTCTGGCGCTGCCTTTACTACTACTATATATCAGTAGTAGTCACTGTACTGTACTATATATCAGTATCACCTTGAAATGGAGAGTTTCACAGGATGTACATTTGGCTGGATGTCCCTTCAGAAACACTGAAGTTGTTTTTCTTCTTTTGTATCTGTGACTTTCAGCTGGATCAGCTGGTGATTGATTCAGCCATGGAGAAGAGGGAAATGGAGCATAAACATGCAACCATACAGCAGAGGGTGAGTTCCTGCTTTTTTTCTTTTTCGATCAGTCAATTAAGAATTGTAAAGAATTATACCAAAAAATTGCAGGGTATCTGAGATCTTCAAGAGGATTGGTTTAAAAAACGCTGCAGGCTGTGATGTTAGTTATAACATGTATTTGTATCCTACTGCGTGCTGTCAAGAGTTGTTATATACCTATTAACTAAAAGTGAGATTGTTGCGAGAGCGTATTGTGCAACATCAGATCTGTAGCAAACACCGTCCCTACAGCTAGCTGCAGTAACTAGGAAGTGTCAGTTTTACTAAAATATTATTTTTTTATTTCTAAATCCATCTATTTTCTGCCGCTAATCCCAGTGCATGTTGTGTTTATTTAATTAATTACATCATTAGGAATTACTCTTACATACTTTTGTGAATTACTGAATAAAATAATTATTTCCAGAGCATATTTTCCCGATTGGTTTTCCATCATACTTTCATAATTTGTCCGATTTGACAGGCCTTAGATTGCATTCTATATGGTGTTAAAAAGGTGTTTAAAAGGTTTAAATTTAATTTAGAGACTCCTGCTGAGACCCTGATATAGCTTCAGCATTCTCTTGCTCATAGGATGAAAAGCAGAGTAGGCTCTTCAGATGCAAAAATAATCCATTTACCGCATGTGCAAAAAGTGAGACAAAGGTTTCAGGCATAGGACCATTGTCAGCACAACTCTACTTTTTTTGTTCAGTGTGCATTTTTTTTTTTTTTTTACCTGACGCTACTTCTTGGCAGGTTGATACTGAGCCGTTAACTGAGAATCTAACAGACCGTTAATGGGCTTACATCTCACCTCCAAGATCCAGTCTGCCACTTGGCCCAGTGCATCTGTTGTGACTGGGGAGGGATTAGACCTGGGCAGCTGGGAAGTGTTTGATTAATCCCCCTAACAAAGTCCAGGCATTGATTTAAGCATTAAAATCAGGTGGAATTAAGTGCTTTTAAGAGATATTAATCCCACTGTTGTCTGCTGTAGATGGTCAGCACATTATCTTCTGTTTGTCTGATGAGCAGGAGCCTCACTGTGCTGTTAGTCCAGTAAAGTGCTGACCGCATGGTTTAAATGAATCCCTCTGACTTTGGGGATCCTCCTATTTTTTTGTGCACTACCATGACTTCATTTCTTTCCCCAATTTTTTTTAGTTTTTAGTGAAATATCTAAACTATTGGATGGATTAAAATAGGCTCTATGGGTATATTATCTCTTGGTGCGTGGATAAATACATGTAGGGTGCACTCCCTGTCTGATATCTTGTTAGTTAATAATTCAGAAAGCCTCATTTCCAGCGGGCCAGTGTCTGGCTCCTGTGTACCCCAGGATCAGTGACCATCTGTCAGACAGCTCCGGTCAGCACTCTCCCTCCAGGCTCTGCGGTCTGTGCCGTGGATAGAGCCACGGGGAAGGGCCGGGTCACATGTGGGGCCTCGTTATTGATCTGTTTTTGTCAGAGCTGTTAGACACTGAGCATCATGCACCATCCATCACCAAGGGACGTGTACTGTGGTTGTAAATATACAAGGTCAGGGAGTTGAAGCTACATTCTAATCTGAATGGTAAGAATATATTGTGGTGGTGGTGGGTGATTTCTTTTTATTGTGGGCAGCTTCATTGCTGGTAGACCAGTAAGGAGGATAATCAGAGGTGAAGCTGAAGCTGCAAGATTATTGTATTACCTCCACCTAAACTAGCCTGGTGGTTCTAATGCTGTATTTTTCTCTTCTTGTGCTCGTATGTTTTCATTGCCACCATCTCCTCTCAGACCCTCATGCAGGTGAGTACTCCTACATTTGTTTTCTCGTCGTCTGAATTTCATCTCTGGTTTAGCGTGTTGGGGGACGGGACGGTGCAGCAGAGCCCACTGTGTTAGCGCAGGGCATTTACAAAACCCTTTGAAGTATTCTTCAAGATGTAGTCGGACTTTAAAAGCCCTCGAGGGCAAGCTGAAGTAAATCCTGAATCATTTATAGAAGAACAATTAGAAACACAGGTCTTTGTTTGAGCAACGTCTGTTACATCGCCTATTGCCACTGGCCTGAGAGTAACTAATACTCAAGCATTGTACTTTTACAATATTCAGGTAGTTGTACTTTACTTGAGTATTTTCATTTTATGCTACTCTGTATTTCTACTCCACTCCATTTATTTTACAACATTAGTTACTTCGGAGGTTTAGATAATTAATACAAAATATAGATCAACTAATGAATTCTGATATATTATTATGGATTAAGCCACCTGGTAGTATATCAAGTTCTTAAAATGATCCATTAAAATAGTGAGAAATGTATTAATGCATCAATAATTATAATCCAGTAGTGTGTGTGAGAGACTACTTCCTATAAGTACTTTTAGGTATATTTTGATACTAATACTTTTGTGCTTTTACTTAAAGAAGATTTTGATTGTAGGACTTTTCCTTGTAACAGAGTATTTCTACACTATGGTATTGCTACTTTTCTTGATCCGAGTACTTCTTCGCCCTCTGCCTATTGAATAGGGATAATTGCCGTGTCCTGAACTAGATGACAATGTAATTGTTGCTTTCATTCTATATGTTCACTGTCTAAATCTGGTATATTACAGGACAGATTTTAGATTTATTCATGCACAAAATTGTGACATGTCATTGCATTTGTTGTTCTTTATTCACCGCTGCTTTTAGAACAGCGTGGCCTACTCTGTTATTCTTCAGATTTTTTTTCTCTTGTTTCTTTTCTTCTCCATCACATCGAGCATGTGCAATAAGCCTTGTGTAAACTTACACAGGGCAGAGGGGGCAGTCTTTTCTCAGTACAGGCAAGAAACCAGGAGAGCAGGAAGGGAGTTAAAGTGCTCCAGCTGTCACTGCTGCTGGATCTGTGCACAGTGCAGCAGCAAACATCGAAATGCCAGCGCCATTCATTTTTAACCTCAGATTTAATGGAGAAGTCCTGTTCAAAGCAGTCGACTCCTCCTGCTATTCTATATTCCTACCTTTACATCACCAGCACAATGCTACATGCTGCCCCCCATTTGATTAATTTCTACCGCTTGAAACTCCAGATAGATGTTGTAGTAAAAACATGATTTAATATGTTTGTTTGGATGGTAGTTTTTATGATGGACAGCAACAGATGTAAACATCCAGGAGATATATAGTAGAAGGCACATACAGTACACAATTAGATGTACATTCAAAATTTAAGTATATATAAAAAGAGTTTAAAAAGATTTAGGGCTGCAACTAATAAATATTTTCATTATCAATTAATCGGCATATTATTTTCTTGATTAATGGGTTTGTCTGTAAAATAGTTATAATAATTTCCATACTTGAGAACTGAGAAAAATCAAAACCCCTCCAAAATACTACCCAATACATTATTTGAAGATTTCTGCAAGAGTAGCATTTTTCAGCGATTGCGTGGTTGGAAAGTTTCATAAGGCTTTGATTATATTAGATGTCATGTGTGTTAGATGTCATTTTATACAGTGATGTTTAAACAAATTGCCTCACTGTGTGAAATGGCTACATTGGGGAATAACATCATCACACTTGAATTTGAACTCTACAATTGGGCTCACTGGATCCACAAGAGTCTTAGCTTTCCAGTCATATCTAATTTATGCAATTCCAAGACGGTTTAGGGACACCAGTATGCATACACCATATTTAGAATAGGCGGTAATAACACATTCAAGCCCAAACTGCATGGGATTATCATAAAGTGGGCATGTCTGTAAAGGGGAGACTCGTGGGTTCCCATAGAACCTATTTGATTCACATATTTTGAGGTGAGAGGTCCAGGGACACCTGTGAAATTGGCCATGCCGGTTTCTTCCCTCGACAAAATCTATCCTAACAGATCTGAGCATATTTAGCCTTTTTCCCGACAAGCTACAGCATGACATGGTTGGTACCGATTTCATATGAGATCAGTACCTTCACTCCAGCTCTATACAGTAAGTGAGCCCGCTACAGCCTGGACGCTGGCGTGCTCAAGGAGTTGAGGAGGTGAAGCATTAACTTGAGGCTCTCTGATCTCCACAGTTTGGGCTGTTTGTTGTTGAATCAATCACAGAAGACTCTGGACTGTTTGTTGCCTCTTATGATCAATGTCTAATACTTGAAATGAACTGTTTGCGGCTTTCTGTAATTGTATAGTAATGTCAACCGGGTCTGTTGAGGATTAGTTGAAGACTGCTCAGCAGATGTCAGGCAGGTATGTTCGGCACGAAAGCGCAAAGCCGTGTCTTGTAGAGAGAGCTTGCTGTGATAATGAGACACAGAAGAATCCTGCAGACGATAAACAAACACATCGCAGCAGACTGAGCGATCGGTGCTACCAACTGGGTTCACCGTTTGCCGTTGGCGCTCTGCAGCAATAGCCTGTAGGTCGACCTAAGTACTCTATTGCAGGCGGATGAAGCATCGGGACATGTCTGCGTCATCCAGCGTTTCCGCTGCTCCACACACACAACAACTTGCTTACTTGCTTCCAAACATTTTGGAAATCGCTGTTTCCCAGCCTGCTCAATAATTCACCGATGTTCATTTTCTGTCTGTGTGACGTTGCATCATTAAAAATAGATGGTCTTTGTCGTGGGCTTGAGAGATTGCAGAGTACCACCCAGTGCGCATCTTGTTTTGAGTGTTGCCTCGCATGTTTGTGATGTTGTATTCAGAGAAGAGAGGCATCTGACAGCTGAAGGTAAGCTGCATTGACTATACCGACAGATTTGAAACTCGCGTTGCACTTGTGAGTAGACATGAGATGGTAAATCAAGCACTAAGTGGTGTTTGTTTGGTGGTCTGGGCAGCCTGCCACATAGATTCCCTCTGGGTCACCAGGGGACTGAAACGCCCTCCTTCAACAGCGGGAGGGGAGGTGTGTTTAGGGAGTTGTAAAACTGAAGCAGACCCAGACGCAGAAGTGTCAACGCAGCCTGCTTGTGTTTGGGTCGAGAGCAGCTACAGTACCACGTAGTGTAGTCCACTATTCTTCCTCAGCACCCTGCCACGGACACATTGGCAGCTGTATGGTAATTTGTCCTAATCCTCGAGGCTCACAGGGCGGAAGAAGGCAGGTGGCTCTAGTGGAGGGCACACATGTCAGTGCTGGAATTACGCACTGCACTGCAGCGACAAGATTCGTTGACCTCCGCTGTGAGAGAGTGATGGCAGGCATGCTTCTACTCTGAGACATCTGGTTTTTTGGAGCCTATTTTTATATACTTATACGCCTTTTTCGTGCTTTTCAATGTTGTTGGAACGCGCTAAACGTTTCAAAATGAAGATCTTTTGCCGGTGGGACCGCAGTTTGGTGGGTTGGTTTGCATTAAATTGGCTGTTTATTACTCTCATTTGGTTATCATAATATTCAACTTTATTCTAGGTGTAGTTGTACTGCTACCGCAACTTACTCCCAAGCAACTTTCCCTCAGGCCAGTCGCTCTCATTAAAATCTGAAAATGTTTGGAGGTCCCAGGTGTAATGCTCAATGACGCATGTGTACATTTTAAATGAAGTGTTATCTAATGCACACTGGTGGATAGGTGCACAGGGAAATGCAGTCATGTAGACAAAAATGTTGAATTCCTGCATATTTTGTGCAGTATTAGATTATTGTACTTCATATTTCTATAACAGATATTGATTTATTGTTGTCTTCGTTATGAAGATATTCACGGCTGGGTTGTGATATTTAGACTCTTTTTTTTGCCACCCTTTGCCACTTTTTCTATCCATTTTTGTTGTTGAAAGAAATATCTTATTTGGCATTACCCATCTAATGTTATAGTTAAAAAAAATCTTTATCTTCTTTCATTTGTATTCAGTGGTTTCTGACGTGTTGTTTGTCTCATTTTAAGGATGGTTTTATTGATTATTGAAGTGGTGTTTTTAGATTTGGTCCCCCTTTTTAATTGGTTGTTACAAACTTTGACTTAAGTATATTTAGCGTACATCCTGTTACACATTTTCATTTTGATTATTGACGAAGGAACAAGACTACAACGTTGTCTCTCATGTGTGCTGAAATTCAACCCTTTTTTTCCACATGTACACAAGTTAAAATGATGATTATAGTGGAGAGCAACGAGTCGTTCTGTCATTCAAACATTAAATAAGGAGTTAATGGTGTGCTGCTGCGTGTACACACACACACCCTGTTATGAAACAGGAGAGTAAATGAAATTCTGTTTTTATTTGGGTCACTCCAGCAGAGACTTTCAAATATTCTCGGGTACTTCTTTTATTATGTTCTGATATATCTCTGCATTTTCTCAGGGCTGCATGCATGTGATGTTTCAATAGAACTTTGGATAACTTAATGTTCTGTCCCTACTGCATATTATTATATTATATCACCTTTAAGATATAGCTAATTAGACATATTGTCATACTTCCCTTCCTATACATCAAAACACTGCTGTTTTTTGTGCTTCACAAAAACCTATTCATTTAGGAATGACTGCTCTAATACCTGTGTACCACTTTCTATTAGCTTGCATTAAAGTGCCATCTGTCATGTTGTAAGTCAAGAAAAGGTTGGAGGCTAATTTCCCATGAATCATACTCTGTTTATGTAATAAGTTGCATCACACTAGCATCTGTTGAGTTAGCAAATGCCACAGTGTGCCACGCAGGAAAATGACATGCATCTCCCATGCATACGTGGACTAACACGTGACGGTTTCTACATGATCGCACAGTGCATGATTTGGTTGTTTAATGGACTGTATGTACAGTACAGTCACATTCAATGCTACTGGTATTCCAGGAACAGCACACGTGCAACCTCCTCACTGCAGAAAAGGGATTTGTTTCCTGTTTGACAATTAAAAGGTTTGAATAGCATCCTGCCAACGATAAGCTGGTGTGTCAGCCTTTTCTATGACAGCCAGGGTTAACTTAGGGGTCTTATGTCTCTCTTTCTCTTCTCTTTCAGGACTTTTCGTATGACGACTCTAAGGTGGAGTTCAATGTGGATTCTCCTAACGGTGTGGTGATGGAGGGCTACTTGTTCAAGAGGGCCAGCAATGCCTTTAAGACTTGGAACAGGTAAAAAATAAATCTTAATGTACTGCAATGTAATCACTGTAGTATACACAGGACATTGATGGAAGAACACTTACAGTATCACAGCAGTTTTTATAAGTTACATAGCATAAACAACTCACAAAAAACTATGTAGCATTGTCCTAATACAAAAATATAAGACTTTATTGAATGAAATAAATAAAAAATAGAAATTGAGGAATTTGGTAGATGATTTGTTTATCTGTGTCTCGTTTTCGAGTCATAACTCAGTGAAATATATACAGTATATACTATACAGTAACATCTTTTTTTAAATATAGTAGAAATGGAAGAGGTTACCATTTGTTTAAAATGTTACATTTTACAGTATTACCGCAATATTGTAGTATTATTGTTATATTATTGATACAAGCTATACAATGCAATGTAATATAGTATATATAAGAATGTATACTATCAGCATTTTCCTCAGTTTCTCATTCACCGGCAGGTTCGGGAGGTTTCGTGGTGCTGTGATGTGAAGCGATGTAATCAATTCTCACATGGTCATGATGTTGTGTTGCCAACAGCTAAACCCATCGATTCACCTTTGCTCCCTTAAAGATTGGAAGGATATCCATCTATGCTGATTTATTTATCTTCCTCCCTGTCGCTCTCTAGACGGTGGTTCTCCATACAGAACAGTCAGCTGGTCTATCAGAAGAAGCTCAAGGCAAGTCCATATATATTGAAGCTGTGTGCTTTCCCCGGGGTAAAGTGGGCTTTAAGAGGTTAAGTGCAACTTTAATGGAAGGAAGGCTTGAATGTTTTTTAACGTTATGGGGGTCTTCTCTGAATTTCATCAGCACTCACCCGATGCCGTGTCAAGACATTTCTGCTGATATCTGAGTACTTAATCTGGAGCACACAGTGTTGCTTGGTTGTAAATATCTAATGGTCACACAATCTGAGGCTTTCAATTGCCAGGAGGAGTTAAAGGTTTATGTTTTTGTGGTGTTTAGGTTTTGTTTTTTATTATAAGCAGAGAAAAGATAAGTTCTTTGTGTTTTTGCAGGATTCCCTGACGGTGGTGGTGGAAGACCTCCGGCTGTGCTCTGTTAAACCGTGTGAGGACATCGAGAGGAGGTTCTGCTTCGAGGTCGTGTCCCCTTCCAAGTAAGACTTAACTATTAGATGGATTAACATAAAAACAGAAATTAATTTTCCTCAGAGGGCGACTTTCTAATATCTGCATTGATCCTTTCACTTTTCATCGAGTATCTTCATCAGGTCAAAGGTTTCTTCAAATACCTGCACAACTAATGACATTTCCATCAGACTCTGTAGTTTGTATTTAGCGCTGATTAGCAAATGTATGCATGCTAACTAACATTCAAACACGCATCTGTTCTTTTTGTTCATCGCAGCACTTCTTTTTGGGTTATGCTGTACAAGCACAGTTCTATATAGTTAGTTATTGTTGTAGTCGTTTTATTGTCGTTCTAAAAAGATGAATATATGTGAAATCTATGAATATGCAGATGAATGTATACATACATACATTGTTTGTTTAGCATTTCACACTAGATTATGCAGATCTGTACAGATGGTACATTATGATTTATACCACTACTTTGATTTGTCTGTTTTACAGGAGCTGTATGCTTCAGGCTGAGTCTGAGAAGCTAAGACAAGCGTGGATTCAGGCAGTTCAAGCTAGCATTGCGTCGGCCTACAGAGAAAGCCCAGACACGTACTATATAGAGGTAAGGCACAGGTCTGGGTCATAAAGCATGTAGAAATGCGTTTTAAAGCCTGTTTATGACATTTTATTGCATTGTTACAGTGGTGGAAAGTAAAATACATAAATAAACATGTATTGAACATGTTGAAAGCTGACTAATTGACATGTTGTATCTAATCCATACAAAACGTGTAAAAACGACAGAATTTGCGGTTTTATGGATTATGCAGGACTTTTATTTGTAATAGCTTATTGTAACCGTGTGAAACTGGTAATGTTAAGTTATCTGAACACATCTTTGTGATCCCAATGTTTTATGTTTATGTTTAGCATCTGGACAGAACGGCCTCTCCATCCACCAGCAGTATCGATTCGGCCAGCGAGCCGCGGGAGCGCATCGTGCGAGGGGAGACCATCCTGCAGCGGATCCAGTGTCTGCCGGGGAACGAGCAGTGCTGTGACTGTGGCCAGGCCGACCCTCGCTGGGCCTCAATCAACCTGGGCATCCTGCTGTGTATCGAGTGCTCTGGCATCCACAGGTAGAGTCTAGAAAAAACATTTGTATCTTTCAGATTACTGTAAAAAATAATGCAAGAGCAATCTGGATTTTGGCAAATGAGCCTAAGATTAGCTAAACTGCACGTAAATACACTTTTGAGGTTCTTGTACCTCACTTGAGTGTTTCCATTTTCTGCTGCTTTATACTTGTACTCCACCACGTTTATCTGATTGCTGGAGTAACTTTGTCGATTAACATTTTACAAACTGCAAACCTAAAATAATCTTTATTTTCACCATGCAATTTCAGTTTCTCATTTTGTAATTTGAGTGCTTTAAGTCTGCGATCGTGGCGATGAAATATCAGCCTGTTTTAATCAAAGTGAGCTGGTGCCATGAATTTTCTGCTATTGTTTCCAAAAAACATCTTCAAGTGTCGAACATGCATCAGTAAATTTGTACAGGGAAGCAAAAACATTAAAGTTAAGTAAAAAAAAAAAGAAGCAAAGACCAGCATGTAGGGGACTTTAAATAAAATATCTGAATACATCTTCCACCACTGCCAATGTTTCTGTGTGGGTACTGGCACCGAAGGCAGGAAGTGGTGCCAACTGTCTGTTACTTTGGCCTTACATTGTGCTGTTAAAGTCTCCATGCACGTTCTGCCACACACACACACACACACATACACTCCTGAGGGGATTAAAGTGCGGAACACTGCTTATTGGATCAGGCTTTGATTGAGAGTTTTCACTGAGGGAAGTGAAGTGAGAAGATAAAGACGAACTGCAGAGTTGAGACACACACACACACACAGTGAACAAGCCACTGAATAGTTTAATTCAGCATCAGATCCTGCTGAACATCCTCAACCAGATCTCATGTTCGCTTACGTCACACTCATTTGTTTTCAAGCTCCCGGATGGAAAAAAAATACCCCTCAGGAGTTGTGTGTCTTATTTTGAAGTTGCAAGTATCACTGCTGATGTAAAGACAAACGTCATCCCTGTGTGTGTGTGTGTGTGTGTGTGTGTGTGTGTGTGTGTGTGTGTGTGTGTGTGTGTGTGTGTGTGTGTGTGTCCGTCCTCGCTTGTTGAATATTCATGTTCCCTTTCGGGGCTCATCCTCTCAGTGAGTTCGGACATCTTGTTACAATGCAGGGCAACAAAGAGGAGAAACACAGTTTCGGTGGTTTTTGTTATTTTCTAGTGTGCCACTGTTGCCTGGGAACCAGACAGTTGCATCAGTGGAACTTGGTGATTTGCATGACATTAGGAGCTCCTCTCATTTCCCTCTAATGATGTTAGATCATTGCAGCTATTCAGACCAGCAGGTCACCATACAACACACCATAGTGTATGATTCATTTGGAAATCTTCTCTCCTGTTCAAAGAATATCAGCTACTCTTGTCTTCTTTGTGCTGGCTGCCATCTGTTGCCTTATAGTTACAACAAAGTACAATTATTTCCCTCTCACCTCTGAATTGTTTGACTACAGAAAATGTTTTATTTTTAATATTTATTTTTGTTGTCGTTGCAGGAGTCTCGGAGTTCACTGTTCGAAGGTTCGCTCGCTCACACTGGACTCATGGGAACCAGAATTATTAAAGGTACAGTTCGTTTCAGCTGTGCCCGTATTTGGTTATAAAGCTACAGTTAGCTTAGCATACAGACTGGAAGCAAAAAATCTAACTCTCAGCAAAAAAGAGAAAGGTGAATAAGGATATTTCCCAAAATGTCCAGTCTCAGTGGAAACCATTGATGTCATGTCTCTTTGTCTTTGCTTTGTAGTTAATGTGCGAGCTTGGAAACAGCGTCATTAACCACATCTATGAAGGCTCATACCAAGAACAAGGTCTAAAGAAACCATTACCGTCCAGTTCAAGGTAGGAATTCATTAAATATGGCTAAATCAAATTAAATCTGTTACTTTTAAGCACTACAAGTCTCTCGTATGTTATGTGGTCTATCGCAGGCAGGAGAAGGAGGCTTGGATTAAGGCAAAGTACGTGGAAAAGAAATTCCTGAAGAAGCTGGGCTCCACAGAGATACTCATCAATGGAGAGAGGAAGTCGGAGCGGCGGTGGAGTGTGAAGAAGTGTCGGAGACACAACAGTGCCACCATGGTACCTAAAACACGACGAAGGTACCGGCAAGAGCCCGGAACCATCTCCCCGTCCACCCTCTCCTCAGGTACTTCAGTGGATCTCTGTCTAGACTCATGGGATGGAGCTCTCTGGTGATGTGGTTCATTTAAACTCTAAGCCTTACTCACAGCCCTAAGCACCTGAGTTTTCTAGCCAGAAATGCTGTATCTCCTTGCTCAATTTGTATAACACGAGCCAAATTAAAAAAATGTAATGTCAGCTTTATTGGTATAGATCAGAATTTTACAACTGTTAGTTGCATGGGATTTAGGGATGGAAAGACTTTAAATAGAGCAAAGATAAGTTGAAAGAGTCGGATGCATGCAGATGTTCTGACAACAACAGGAAGTTAGTTATTGTAGTTTAATATGCTTATTTGGCCAGTTTTTTGACGGCCAGCAGAGGCGGTGTCACACAGCTCAGGGAGGATATCAAATGCTTGTTTGACACATAATACTCCTTCTTTTAGACATGATGTGGTCAAATCTGAACACACAGACGTGATAGATATCGATCATTATCCCTGAAGTCCATCATGAGTAAATGTCCATAAATCTGCAAAGAAAGGCGATACTTGTAACTGCACCACTTGCCTGAGAATTATCACTTTTTTAACTTTTGTTCACTATCAAAGTGATCCAGTGTGAGATGTCTGTACATGCATGAGTACGTTCTAAATAGGGACTGCTGATAGCTAATTCAGCATACTTCTAAGCCAATTTACCAAAATGTAACAACCCACGGTGTAACTTACTGAATCTAAAGCTACACTACGACTCAGACTATTTGTGGACAAACCTTCACAGCAAGGAAAGAGGAAGTCTAACGCTTTGACTTCAATGTAATGTTGATAAATGAGAGGCACAAACTAGGGCTATGTGTTAATAATGGTCCAACAACTGTGCTCCAATATATTAGTCAAAATACCTTCTCTTTGGTGTTCTCACCAGTCACCTGTGTTTGTCTCACAGCAGCTGCTAAGTTCAGACGAGACTCCCTGTTTTGTCCTGATGAGCTGGACTCTCTCTTCTCCTACTTTGACACAGGATCTGGACCTCGAAGTAAGCGGCTCACTATTTTTTCTTTTCCCAAAAAAACAAACTGGCAATGTATTCACTGTTCACAGGCAACTCCAAAACACTCAAGATTTTCATTACAGACTGTGAGATGCTTGGGTCAAGTCTCTGTTTTGCAGTATTCTGTGCCTTTTTAAACAATACTGATGAGCCAGAAAGAGACAGCGGTAACTAATGTGTCCATGCTCTGGCATCTCCCGGTCCGGCAGGCCTAAGCAGTGACAGCGGGTTAGGAGGCAGCACAGATGGCAGCACGGACATCCTGGTGTTTGGTTCTGTGGTGGACAGCGTCACAGAGGGTAAGTCCAGTGGAGGAACGAGTAGCAGATGGTCCCTTGGGTGTTATGTACAGCACAGTGGGAAATAAATGTCACATGACTCAAGTTCTCCATCTCTTTACCCTGTCCTCAGAGTGCGAGGTGTCGGAGGACTCGAGCGGTGAAGCCGAGTTGGAAGTCGAGCCGGAGACATCAGACCCGGAGGACATGAGGGACCTTCATCCCGGAGCGCTGCTCTGCAAGGCCTCGAAAGCCCGCAACCTGCCTGTCATGGCTGAAGCACTAGCCCACGGGGCAGATGTCAATTTGGTCAACGATGAGGACGAAGGAAAGACGCCCCTCATACAGGCCGTGATCGGGGTGAGTCAGTCGAAGTGAGCGGTGCCAGAAATGAGTCACGCAGGAAGCATCATCTGATTGACTCTCATTCATGAATGACAAATGTATACATTTTGCGTTTTCTGGGCTGATTGCCAATGAGGACTGTATTTAGACTTTGGCTCCTCATCTGTATGGATGCCAAAGACATTTATTTCCAACGCCTAATAATACTTTCAAAACTGTCAGAGAGCAGCAAGAAGAAAATCAATGTTTCTGCTTCTGTTTCAGCGACATGAAACACATGAGAAATGCTACTGTTGGTTGAAACTTTTGTTCATGCTGTGGTTGGAGAGAGTCAGTCGTAATCTGCCACAGATCCTCACTCACATAGACAAGATATTATAGGCAAGTTCTATGTTTGAAATGAAGGGCTATGAAGTGGAATAAATCAAAAAGATAAATTGTTTCACATAATCAACTGTACGTGAACTGCAGCTGGGAATGTGAGAATATATATTTCTTAATTAACCTTTTCTGCCAAAATCAATTGTCATGTTGTTTTTTATTTAGGGTTCGTTGATCGCCTGCGAGTTTCTGCTCCAGAACGCTGCTGACGTCAACCAAAGGGATGCGAGAGGGAGGGGCCCCCTGCATCATGCCACATATCTGGGACACACGGGGTGAGTCACGAGGCAGAAAGTAGCTGTAACCACCTCTCGCATAGTTTCTATTTCCATAAAACGTGCTTTGTTGAAGGCACAATGGACTTCATGCAAAGAACCACTCGTACGAAGTTGTGGCATTCACCAATGTTCTCGTACTTAAAATCTTCTCTTCGTTATGACTGAAATACACAAGTGGTCCAGACCTGTCACACGAGTCATGAACAGATAGTCTGCCTCACGTCACCAGGGGGAAATTCTTGCTTTACTTAATTATAATGCCTTTAATCTAAATTAATATGGAATTTAAATTTGCTTAGTTTACATATACCAAGTTAACTTGCTGCTTTGCTGCTACTAATCCCACTCTGCTTTGTAACCATGACTTTAGTTGCTCTTTTCTATTTGTAATTCTCTTACTTCTATGGCTATTTCTGTTTTATATACCTCTGATTATTCATTTTGTACTTCTTGTATTCATCGATACTCATTTCTTTAACAGCTGACATTCATCAGGTTGAATGCAGTGATTTACGGACCAGTTTGTGCAGTTAAATGAGTTTTGTGCACCCGACCGCACAAAAATAAAAGTTTGAGAGATTTAGAATGAGAATACATTTTTCTTGCATGAGGCCCAATTTCTGCAGCTGCCTCTTCTTTGTCAGTGAGCCAGAAGTATGAAGCACAGACCTTTGAATCTGATTGGATATGCGTTTGCTGTAATTGATCTTTGTTTCTCTGGTGTTTTCAGGCAGGTGTGTTTATTCCTGAAACGGGGAGCTACACAGAACGACGGGGATGCGGACGGCCAGGACCCTTTGAGTATAGCTGTGCAGCAAGCCAATGCAGATATAGTCACACTGTATGTTCATTTAATGTACATACTTTCCATACATTATTTTATCATCTCTCCATCTTTGATGAATTTTAAACCCCCTTTCCTTCTTTCCCAAAGGCTGCGTCTGGCCAGGATGAATGAGGAGATGCGGGAGTCGGAGGGACCCTTTGGACAGCCAGGTCAATACCCAACCAGCAGCCCTACTGAGCAACAGTATAAGAGATGCATTCAGGAGTTTATCTGTCTCAATATAGCAGAGTGCTAGAAGTTTAAAATACAGTGTAAAACCAGTGCAGGGGGTGCCAGTAGACATATGACTGACCGATAGAGACGAGTCGGAGGGCTTCAAACTGCTTTCCTCCACTTGTTTTCTCACCACCGGAATGACTTCTTCTCTAGATCAGAATAATGAATCTCCCCAGCACAGTCTGCTGACTTGAGACTAAAGCAGTCAGCTACTCACTCAGGATCACACAATAACTCAGTATTAACCTCCTTTAATGATGTCAGATTTTACCCACTGATGATGAGCTTAGTCAGTCCAATCACAGCACAGTTGAGGAGTCACTGCCACTGAAGGGTTAGCCACTCTTTTATTTCATAGATTATCCAGCAGCACTATTGTGAAGCAATCAATAGACCCCCGATAAAAGCACCAGCAGAGTATTTAGGAACAACGTTGCCCTTTTTATTTGGAGGTTTTCGAGGGTACAGGGTGCTCTGAACCAAAGACCAGCCACAGCTCATTTGTCCTAACAATTCTGCATTTAAGTTCATCGTGAGACTGAGTTGTTATCGTAGTGATAATTTGAAAAGCGTTATTCCGAGCACTGTTCCGGAAGTAAAAGTCCCCTTCATTTTTCCCCATAGTCGATGTTATTTTACCTTTTCTACGGCTTGGATCGGCATGAAACTCTCCTTGTTAAATCAGTACAGAAGATTTAAAAACTGAATTAAAAGTTGAAGATACAAGCCTGTGTAAATGAAAACGTTGTGGGTCGACGTTTACTACGAGTCCCAAAGTGCATTTCAGAAAGAAACATCCAATCACTGAGCTTTAATTCAGCTTTAATTAGTTACTTTTTTTCTTCTTCTGTGACAACGGGTAGGAAAAAAACGAACCATTACTAACCTTAAGGGAGATATTGCGTAAAGAAAACTTTGAGATGGGAATACAGAATGGGGATTATTACTTCCGGAACCAGCGGCTCGTCCTACTTGGTAACTCTCCACAGTATTCGTAGCACAGATGAGTCGGGTGAATAATGCCAAATTGTCTTGTACAGGGTGGTGCAGCCAATTCAACTTTCCTGTTCATGGTCAATTACATTTGAGCCGACTGCTCTTTTCTAATAACCTGAGGATCTGTTGTCCGTGCACGTCAGATTTAACGGCGGTGGAGCTCTTGTGTTGTCATTGTGAGAGTCGTAAAGGGGAAACTGTGAAGCTGCGATAACTGTGACTGAGAGTAAATGATCACAGAAGACGTATGTTTAATTAAAAGCAAAATTATGCACTTTTTCTTACCAACAGTGATTTAAATTTAGTTTTTGCTCTTATGTCGCAGTACCTTCCCTTCTTTTTAATTTTTCTTTTTCAACATAAGTTTTAATGCTTTTGTTTTTAATTACGAAGAACCGTCCAGAGCAATAGTGCAATGATTATTTCAGTACAGATAATCTGTATTTTTTGTATTATGTTTAACAACAATGCAGATGATATTTTTTTAAGCTGGATATATTTTGTTATATTTTATTTGCCGAGCACTCACACACACATAGCGCCAGTATTATATTCTCATTATGAGAAAGAGAGCCAGTTCTCCAAAGTGTCATGTTATATAATCTCTTGGAGTAATTCTGCAGTAAAAACTGCAGTAGAAGATGGACATTTTTTGAGAAATCACAATAACCCAAGATGTATTATGTACGTACATACAGTATTTGTATGTTAAAATGTTTATTTATGGTATTCTAATGTATGACGACTAGGCCGATATTAGATTTGTTCTTTGTTTATAGTGCATGGGTGGCTGTTGCCAGGTCTTCTTCAGCCCTGTTTCTTTTTGTTTCTTCTGTGCCCAGTGTATGTGAATATTTGACATTTATTATTGTTGAACAATGTTGATATCCATGTTATATACTGAGAAAACATGACAACAGTGCATGGAATGACATCCATGACAGAAATGACAGACTGAACACCCATCTCCCACTGTCTTCCATTGGCTGCTTAGTGCAAAAAGCTTGATGACAATGAAAATGGCTGCCTGGCCGCTGCCCAAAACTGTATTTAATGATGCCGTTTATGCCCTAAAAGGACGTCAGGTCTGATGAGTGCTTTATGTTTGACTCTCTTGGTAGCGCACAGTAAATGGCAGTGATCCAGAAACTGTTGGTTATAGCATTGAGCGGCCCCGTATGAGACTGACTGCTGCGTTTTTCACGTTATCTGAGGCAAAATTAGCCGAAAGAAAAATATTTTTCCCAAAGATGTTGCTTGTCTTTGACAGATGCTATGGACTGTTGGGGTTTAGTTTAAACCAAAGACCACAGACAGTTTTTCAGAGTGCCAGCAAGAGTTTGGTTGTGATAGATAATGTACAATCCTTACTAATTTTCCAGACCCACCTTAACGGTTTCTCAAAACTGACATAGGATAAGATAACAGAAAGAGCAGCTCACTCCCCCTTCTTGCTCCTCGGTGATAGATTCAAAGCACTTTGAAAAAGCAGCCTTTTCTTATTGTGTGCAGTACTTTTTGTGGTAGTTTACAGAAACAGGAAGCAGATTTTACGAGATGATGTCATCACTGACCAAACAATGATTTGCATCAAGCCATTGAAGGATTATGTGTTGTACAGTATGATGTGTCTGTTGACTGTTTTGTGTATAAACTAAAAACTATTAACACTTTAACTGCTTGCTTCTAACATGACATTTTTAACTTTCTTGTATTTTTGTCTGTCTCTGACTGTTAACTGTACAATTTCTTTTAATACTGTGCCTCTGAATATACCTGTGCATATTAACACTAACTGCTACCTATGTTTGGTTTTGACTCCCTTTTTTTCGTTCAATAACTCCTCCCAGTGTCTTCTGAAATGTAAATAAATTAAAGATGTGACTAAAAGCTAACCTCTCCCTTTGCTTCTTTCTTCTTTGCTTTGACAGCCTTTCACCACATCTAACAGCATTAACAAACTTTGAATATCACGCACTGCTGGTGCACTAATAATGGATCAAATACCTCATTTTCATAGCATGACATGATAACCTGTATTGCCTAAACTAGAATATGAATGACTTTGTATATGCATAGGGAGATTAACATATGGGTTTTTAAGCAGTTACAAGCAGTATACAGATATTAATACATGGTTTGTAACACACAATGTTGTTAGTAGTTATAAGAACATTTTTATTATCATTTTTATTAACTGTAATAACTCCACCTATCATATTTTTTCACATTTTTCGGACATTACAAGACAATTAATCTGAAAACTAAATGGCAGATTAATCGTTACTCATAGACCTAAATGAGTTACTTTGAGAGAGAAATGCAGTGGATTAAAAACTACAGTATTTGCCTCTGAAATAGAAGTAGCATGGAATGGAAATACTCAAGTAAAAGACAGGTACTTCAAAACTCAGAGTAAGTACAATACAATAAATGTAGCCTACTTGGTGGAAAGTCACTTGATACATTTACTCAAGTACTGTACTTTTGTACAATTTTGAGTTTCTAGAATTTGAGTATTTCCATTAAGTGCATTATATTTATACTTCAACTCCACTACATTTCAGAGGCAAATGTACTTTTTTTATTCCACTACATTTGTTGGGGAGAAGTTTAGTTACTAGTTCATTTTCAGATTCATATTAATATTACAAAATAGAATCTTTCGCCTGTTACACATGATTCACAGGAGACATTATAGTTGTTGACAAATACGTTAATAAATACTTTAAAATTACTCTTACTTTCAACTACATTATAAGGTTTTATACAAAGTTAAAATAAAGTGTTAGAAGCCATATCTATCCGTTATAAGGCTTTTACTCAGTGCTCTCTCCTTCTCTTTCTCACACTCGCACATCACAGAAACAGGGAAAGCAAGGAATGTTCATTCCCCTTTTTTTTTAATTAGCCAAGCCTGGAAGCTCTCATGGGACACAAAAGGTTTCAACTGCTTTTGTTATGCCAGGGTACCATGGCCACGAGAAAAGTAAAGGCTCAGAATTTGGAAAGTTGAAAGAGGAAAGCTTCATGGTGCCTCAGCCCTTTTTTTTTTTTTGTTACCCTTCCTTTCATGCATGAGGCTTTTTCTTAACTCCTCTGCTTTCTGTTGCTTGTATTCATACCTTTTATATAAAAGGATGTTTTGCTCAAGTGGTGGCATTAATATTTTTCCTTTTTTTTTTTCTTCATCAGGAGACGCCACATACCTTGACATATTCCGAGAATTTTCCCACATGGCATCCCACAACCCGGAGAAGCTGAAACGAAGGAGTGTGCATTTCCGACACTCTTTCAGGTAGTCCGCCAAGAAGTGTCTGGAGAGGAGCAAGATTGTGTACTTGAAAAGTGCAACAGCCACTTTCCATATATATATATATATATATATATATAGTCACATTTGGGGTTGCAGTTCAACATCACAATTAAACCTACCTGATAGAAAAAGAATCATATTTCAAAATAATAAGTTTTCTGTTTTATTCCACAGAAAAAAATCCACCTCTAAAGTGCATTTAATTGAAGAAACTATTGCAATTTTGTATGCTGTTATTCATTATCATTCTTTTTTTACAATAGCTGCATTATATCTGCAAGAGTCTTGTGCTGTTTTTAGATCAACCTTTTATTTTGAAATGAGGATTTGCTGGTCTTGTCCTCTTAAATGTTTTTTTTTAAATAAATATAGCATTGCTTTTATACAGTGTTGAATGGAACCTTTTGGATAAAATGCCAAGCACTTGTGTTGTTTATTTTCTTTGTTCGTTTGTTTTTTGGGATAAGTAATTTGTTTGCTGCATCGGTTTCATTATCTGATCAACATGTCTGATTCATTTGAAGGAGTTTTTTATTATTATATATAAATACACTCTTCTGTGTGTGTGTGTGTGTGTGTGTGTGTGTGTGTGTGTGTGTGTGTGTGTAATGCATGCATTTATTCCCATTATATTTCATACCTAAACTTGAATTCAGCTACGCTGTATGGAGTGTCATATCATTGTTACTCATCATCATCCACAACCTTGAAATCAGAGTGTTATTTCTCATGATGAGCAGTTTATTTCAGTTATTTTCGTGTTTTTTTTGCATCGACTATGCTGGTCTAGTCTTCATAATGTTTTGTTTAAATGCACTTTGCATTACCACTATGAAATGCAGTGCTTATGTTACTGTATACATGCTGTAGAGGCAACAAAATGCTAATATATCTGAATGAACAGGGATGCAGATGAAAAATAAAACATTGTCTGTGTTTTCACACATGCAGTAAGAGTTCTCTGTTAAGTTTTGCCTCATATCTACATCACATCTCCATGTAGCTTAAACAACAGCGCCCACCAGTGTTAAAAGATCAGATCAAGTAAGTCAAAAAAACCCTGTCTTCCTGCACGAGATGTAAAACACTAGTTGGTCATATATAAACAACTAGTGTTTTAAAATAAACATTGTATTTGTATACATCATAACCATCCATCATAAACCATGTAGAAATCACGCTATGTTCGGTTTTTGTTCGCTCTGTAAAACCCCGAGATAGAATAGATGCAGGATTAATGCAATAACTGATACTACAATGGAATGGAATGGAAATATCCTACTTGTTAAATTACCACAAAGTACCTAAAAATTGCACGTACTTGTAACAAATGTAGCAACTTGATTCCACAACAGCCTCATCTACTGACTCAGCTGATTCCCCTTTTCTTAAAATAGATTTAAACGGTGCTCCAGTGTTTAAGTGATGAGCGAAACATGGAGTGAATAATAGACGATCTTTGGCTCTATCACCGCGTCCGTCGACGTCCGTGTCGTCTCGCCGTTACGTCGTCTCGGCGGCGAGCGGACAGACCGTGGTGAAGATGGAGCCCTGTAGAGGCGAAAGTGCTCATTATGATGCTATCTGACATTTCCAGTGACATGGTGCACATTTTGCTCGCTTGACACGCGATGTGACTTGCGACTTCGAGTCAGATGTGACTCGGATAGCTCGCTTGTTAGCTCAGCCCTCGTCCATCCTGCTGCAGCAGGCGGCTAACGGCTCCAGCTGATCCGCTGCAGCAGCACACAGAGCCCGGTGAGGACATGATGATGGTGATGATGAGGCCTTAGATGTCAGATCGGCGTCGGTGTGTTCACTCATCAAATACAGGTATTGTCACTGGTGAATCGGCAAAGCGTCGGTACTACCATGCCGGACTGCAGTTACCTGTGGCGTTCAGGGACACTTGAAGGGACAGGGGCCAAAAGCAAAAACCTTGACCCTAATGTGTGATCAAGGTGGGCCATATAGCAGGTAGACAAGGTGGAAGGACACGTATCAATGAACCGACACAGTGGTGTGTTTTTCGGCTCGAGAGATAAGGGTCATTAGTCTAGAGCTGAGACACTAGTTAATTGATTAATCAATTACTTAATTAGTGAATCTGGCTCCACAATGTTCTACTCTTCGAAAGGTTAGAAATAGCTGTTATAGCTATGTGTTTTCTTCCAAAATGGCTATTTTAAACATAATCAGTTTAATTAGGACACCAAATGTATTATTTCAAATAGTTTTTACCTCAAAAGAATAATAATCAAATTGTTACTATGTAATACAGGATTGCACAATGTAATGTAGTTGCAGCCCCCTCCATGCTACACACAGAGAAAATGTATGAACGGATATTCAAAACAAGTGCATTAGAATAGAACTACTTTTCTTTCTTAGAACTACTGATTGATTTTCTGTCGATTGACAACTCGATTATTCAACTTAATTGTTGCAGGTCTAGATCCATCTCATCTCTTGTTTGCATCATCTTCAGTAACTCTTAAGTCCTCTTAAGTCCACCCATGTCAACGTCTTGTCTGTCTGTTTTTTTAGATGTCATGGTGATGGTTGCGGCTGATCTTTAATCTGCAGACATGGCGTCGCAGCTCCAGGTGTTCTCCTCTCCCTCCGTGTCCTCCAGTGCCTGCTCTCGTTCAAAGAGGCTCAAAGTTGAGAACACCGCCTGGGACGTGTCCAACCAGCTGGGAGACAATGCTTACTACCAGCAGAGCCCCACCCAGGGAGCTGCACCCTCTGCTTCTGGCTCCAACTTCAACCCAGTGTACAACTCCAACCAGGTGCACCCACCGACAGCCGGCTCCAGGGAGCAGACGGTGGTGCGGGCGGCAGACAGCACGGGCAACGTTCGCGGACCTTCCTCTTCCTCATCGTCCTCCTCCAGCCGTCGCGTCAAGGATGCAGAGTCCTCCTCCCAGCCGTGCGACCTCTACCACAAGCAGTACAGCTTGAAGCGGAAGAGCGAGGAGGTGGACAGCAGCGACAGCGTCCAGATCCTGGAGGAGCTCTCAGCCCCCGTGGTCTCAAACCGCACTGGTGGTGGAGGAGGGGGAACCGCCACAGCTCAGTCCATAGCACATTCCACTTCTACCACAAAGAGCAGCAACTCCCACAGCGAGGGAGACTACCAGCTGGTCCAGCATGAGATTCTGTGCTCAATGTCCAACAGCTACGAGGTGCTCGAGTTCCTGGGACGCGGCACCTTTGGCCAGGTGGCAAAATGCTGGAAGCGGGGAACAAATGAGATAGTGGCCATTAAGATCTTGAAGAACCATCCTTCTTATGCTCGGCAAGGTCAAATTGAAGTGAGTATGTTGTTTTGAGAGGAATAAAAACTCCAAGGTGGACAGACAGAAAGCTGATCTCACTCTTTTACCCTCAGCAGCCATGAACCTGCTCTGAAAATCACAGAAATTCGGATCTTTATCAAGTCTGATAATTATCAAGTTTCGAATTTCAAATCAGATTTATCCAGTAGTGGTTGTCAGAACATCCACAAGTACACTGCAAACAGGAACTGCTAACACAGCATGACTTTTAATGGGGAAAATTTCCAAAATGTAAACAAATAAAGGCTAAAAAACAATTGGGCTCATGGTCCGGCCCGCAGCTAGCAGTTCACGTCATATGTGGTGGAGATGGGAAATATTTGCGAGCGTCCAAGTCATCAAGACAGTTGCATGATTATATAGTTAATCTGTGTATCGACAATTCAACATCATGTCCATCGAATTTGGGTTTAATTACATGTTTTTTGCTGGATTTGAGGCGTCCATGTTTTGTTTTGTTTTCAAGAACATCCTTATTGGATGTATGTGTTTCCCAGTTGTACTTACCACTTGGATGTTAATATGAGGGACATTTAAAAAGAGACTTGTAATCAAGATAAATTTGCTTCTGCTGCTTTTTGCTGGCATCGCCCACAGCATTATGAGAGCTGCAGTTCCAAAACAGATAATTCTACCAGGAAAATTATTATTCTAAATAGAAGTTAGTGGTGTTTTCTTCATTATTTATCAATTAATGAACACACTATCTTCATCTTCCTCCCTGTAGGTGAGTATCCTAAGCAGGCTGAGCACAGAGAATGCCGATGAGTTCAACTTTGTCCGCTCATACGAGTGTTTCCAGCACAAGAACCACACGTGCCTTGTGTTTGAGATGCTGGAGCAGAACCTTTACGACTTCCTGAAGCACAGCAAGTTCAGTCCGCTGCTGCTCAAGTGCATACGGCCGATCCTGCAACAGGTCGCCACGGCACTGATGAAGCTCAAGAGCCTGGGTTTGATCCACGCCGACCTGAAGCCTGAAAACATCATGTTAGTAGACCCTTTGAGGCAGCCGTACAGAGTGAAAGTCATTGATTTTGGCTCCGCCAGCCACGTGTCCAAAGCGGTTTGCTCCACCTACCTGCAGTCACGATACTACAGGTGAGTACGTCTGCATCAACTGTAAAGTAAGAGCTTTGAATATGTAAACGGCTTGTTGTGATCCTGTCGTTTGTATGTTATGATGTGCTTGCAGAGCTCCGGAGATCATTCTGGGCCTTCCTTTCTGTGAGGCGATCGACATGTGGTCGTTGGGATGTGTCATTGCTGAGCTGTTTCTGGGATGGCCCCTTTATCCTGGTGCCTCAGAGTATGATCAGGTCAGCGACAGCACGCTCACAAATATATCTACTCTAAAGCGTCAATCATATATCATCATTGTGGCTGACACAATCGGCTCTCATGATGATAACTGTATAAAGTATAGGTCACATGCTGTCTCAGGACATCAACTGACTTGTTTCTTTTCTATTGTCTCTCTCAGATCCGTTACATTTCCCAGACCCAGGGCCTTCCTGCAGAGTACCTGCTGAGTGCCGGAACCAAGACCAGCCGCTTTTTCAACAGAGGCCCCGACTCGAGCTACCCGCTCTGGAGACTCAAAGTACGTGACTCCACAGAGATGGACGTTTCTATCATCAAGCATATATACAGTCTGTAGTACGTTGACAAATTAGGGCCAATACAAATCATTATATATGTGTGTGTGTGTATATATATATATATATATATATATACAGTATATATATATATTATTGATTGCAAAATATAATTAGATTAGGTTTTCCATTCTAGGCATATTACACGGTTAACGGCGGTGTGTTAACGGTGTGATGAGGTTGATGAACCTTGCAAAGTGAAGCAATGTAGTTCCTTTTTATTGTCAAAAACTTTGTCAAAAACTCACAAATTTTATTGTCAACTTTACGTTAATTTTATTCTCTAAATATGACCCTGCATAGATCGATTGGCTACTGAAACCGGAAGTTTTTCAGCAGATCGGCCAAGATTCAAAGCAAGTATTTAAAAAAAAAATAAAAATACAATAGTTTAAATCCTAATCATTCAAGTGTTTCGATGACAATAACAAAGTAAAAAGATAACATTTAGAATTTCTGACTTTGGGATGATTCAAATGATCTTTTAAGACGGTGGTGAAAAAGGCCTGGAGCTTTGCTGTCAATTATAGTCTTTCCAAAAACAATCTGAATCGGCAGATCAGACGTTCAACAAATCGAAAAAATAGATGGGCCAAGGAAATTGCAATCGCTGCATCTCTTATTTCTTTTTTATCTGCAGTGGCCCTAACATGCGGTCGTATGTATACTGAGGCTTTGCTGTAATTATTTTTCTGCAGACACCTGCAGAGCACGAGGCAGAGATGGGCATCAAGTCAAAGGAGGCAAGGAAATACATCTTCAACTGTCTAGATGATATGATGCAGGTGAGGACGGAGCCGTTTCATTTCAGATAAGCTCCTGCAGTTTACAGTAATATTGTTGGTAGATCTGGTAATTTAAAGGGCTACAAGGTGGGACAACTGTGTGTATAGGCAAATAAGTCATGGGCGTGTCAGTGTGCACTTCTACTGTTGGATACATTTTGATGTGATGTCGTTGGGTGTACCAGGATGCAGTTTGACAAACCCAGACTTCCTGTCGTTCTGCAGGTGAACATGACAAACCTGGAGGGGACGGACATCTTGGCAGAGAAGGCTGACCGGCGGGAGTTCATAGACCTGCTGAAGAAGATGCTGACGCTAGACGCAGACAAACGGATCACGCCCATTAAGACGCTGAACCACCCCTTTGTCACCATGACACACCTGCTGCACTTCCCTCACAGCTCACAGTGAGTTCAGGACTGAGACAGTAATGATTGTGGTGGCTGCGGTTTAGCATCACAGTTAGTTTTCAGTATTCCATCTTTGTTCCTTTTTTAACGATTTTTCTAATTTTACAGTGTGAAGTCCTGCTTTCAAAATATAGATATATGCAAACGCAGATGCTCCGCCTTTGAGAATGGCAAAAATATGTTTGCCAGCAACAATACCCCAAGTGCAGCCACCAACCTCACTGTCACCTTCAGTAGCCAACTAAACCAGCACAACCAGGTGAGAATATCTTTGATCTGCCTCATCGTGGTCTTCATTAAGTTATTCTTGTTGATCCACTTGTCACGTGTTGCAGTTTATGTCAGTAGCTTTGTAAAGTGATGACCGCATAAAATCTGATTTATCCGTTTCTTCTTGTGACAGTGTGAGTTTCCAAAGACAAGCATTTCCATTTTTACTTAAAATTTCTGAAATTGTACCATTAATGCTTCTTGTTTCTCTGGTACTGCACCATGCTACCATGTTTTCTGCATGTTGTGATACATTATCTTGCAGATGGCCTCAACGGGAGGCCAGTCCCTGTCCCTCAGCAGTAACGTCCCGTTGCTGAACTACCAGCCTGGCCTCTACCAGCAGGCCACCATAAACATCCCTGGCCTAACCCAGCAGGGGGTACCACTGCAGACCAGACCCGCGCAGCTCTGCGCCCAGACTGAGCCCTTCCAGCAAACACTCATAGTTTGCCCTCCCACCATCCAGGGTAAGAAAGCCCGATGTTAGTGTCATCGTGCTTCAATGAAAATAAATCTTATTGACTAATGATTTGACCAACCAGCCACTAAAGGAAATAAACCTTTTATGGATATTTAGCTTTTTTTTGCAGCCAACTTCATAATCCTAAATTTATTTTATTCTATGTTTTCTCGTCCTCCATCTTTTCCTTGCAGGTCTTCAGACATCCAATAAGCCCTCTGGTTATCCAGTGAGGATGGACAACTCTGTACCCTTAGTTCCTCAGAACCAGTCGTCCCAGTCTCTTCACATCCAGCCCGGCATGCTGGCTCAGGTAGGAACCACTTCATGACCACTAGGGTTGGGCTTCACTGGAGTTTTATTGAATCTGATTCCAGTATTGACCATGTCAGTGGTGGAATGTACATTTATTACACTGGGCTAGACAAGCGATACGTTTAACTACATAGTATCTTAATTACTCAAAATATAAGGAGATTAAAAAAGGCACCCATATTTTCAACCAAAAGCTAGTTGCTTGTGCCAACCTGGCAACCACCTTTAAAGCCTCTCACAATGATTACGAAGACCAGTATTCCTGTTCTGGTGTGTAACTGAAAACTCTTGATCCAAAGCCAGGACTCCCTCTTTTTTTAGGATTCGATACAAAATTGAACAGCTTCAAATGTGTTGTCTCAGTCTGTTTAAATGTCATAACACCTCCTCCCAGGCCTCCCTCGCCGCCCAGCTGATAGGCGACCTGTATGCCTCAGTGGCGGGAATGTCGCCTTTAGGCTCGGTCCTGTTGCCAGTTGGCTGCAGGGTTTCCATCAGGAGAACGCCGTTACCACGGTTTTGCACTCGGCGGCTCACGTTACCGCAGTCTTGGAAAGGGAGGAGTGAGTGGAGGGGTATTAAATTGGTTGCAATCTACAACCACACCGCCACATGCCACCAAATCCTACACACTGTCCCTTTAACAGATTATTGCCAAGTTAATTTGGCTGAACTTTTGTGCCTCCTAGTGGAAGATTAAAGAAAGACACACCGACAGACAGCAATGCACACTGCTGTGTTTATAAAGCTTTAGAATCTTCTGACAATATTTCTTTTTGTAAAGAAATATAATGTAAATGGAATAAGTCTGGAAACATGATTGAGATGGTGGTGTTAGGGTCTGCTGGATGTCCTGGTGCGGGACAGAGATGGGAATGCTGGTGTTTGTCTACAAACTGCATGTGCTCATCATGCATTTTATTTCAGTGTGACTCTCCAAGACACTGCACTTTGTTCTCTTCTTAATGTGTCACTGCTGAGGTTTAAGGTTTTTGAAATGCAATATTTTATGATTTAAGTGTATGTATGTGTTTGCATACAGCAGGGCTGGCCAGCAGGCACACAGCAGATTCTCATCCCTTCCACATGGCAGCAGATGCCAGGCATGGCCATCCACAACCCTGGGCAGGCCGTGGTGCCTGAGTCATCCATGGGAGCCCCGATACCCGACAGTCAACAAGCTTCTGGCTGGAGGTGAGTTAAGTCTGACAGGACTCTGTGTCATAGCTTCACAGGTCAGTCTATTATTACGATGAAATGGAAAGTTTAAAATGTAAGTGCAAGCATGTCCCTCCTTTTCACAGGGGTCGTCATGGAAGCCAATACGACGGCCTCAGCCAGCAGGACTCTGGTGTTGGCCGTCACGCTGCCTCCCAAGGCCACAACTCGGGGGCCGCTCACTCCAGATCCCAACAGGGAAAGAGGTCAAAGGCTCGACATGCAGAGAGCAAAGCCAGGTATCCTCTCAGAATCTCAGGGGGGGAGGTGGGTCTTCTATAAATTGCGGTGATCCCTGGCTTCTCCTGACCACTTGTTCGAAGACAGTAGGGCTCCAGCGATTTTCATTGACGCTTTAACCTACCTGAAAACTTTCAGGTAGTCTTTCCCATGGCTGCACCAAAACTAACATTGAATTGATCTACTAACAATTGGGATGTTGGAATGTATTGAGGGACGGACTAACACATTGTTGGTTTTGGTCTTTGCATGATATTTTTTGACAATAACAAAAATATAGAATAACAGAATAACAGAACCTTAGCCTCTGCCGAATTAATGTAACGTAATGTGATCCTTTTATGTGCTCCAGCAGTGTCTACTTTATTTAATAAGGATAGAAGAATGTATGATTATTTGATATTAAAATGAAGGGCTATTTTAGGCAAGCACAAGCTGTAAAGAAAATTAAAAGCAACAGAAATAGGTGGCAGGTTACCTCTGCTGCCTAAAATGTTCAAATAGATTCAGCATTTGCAATAAGAGCGTGATGGAGCATCTTCTTCCCCTCCAGGCTTGTGTCGTCGGCCACCACTGTGGTCCACAACACTTCTGCTTTTGCTGGCGACCAGTCTCAGCCCATCGTCATCTCGGACACACCGAGCCCTGCTGTCAGCATCATCACCATCCACAGCGACTCAGAAGACGACGATGACAGGAAGTTCCCTGCCGCCTGGTGAGCTCATTTCCATTTTTGTGGAATTAGAATTTTCACAGAGATAGCTTTTTGTTTTTGTTAATTTTACTGCCTCTCTTCTTCTCTCCTGTAGCTCTGGAACAAGCCAGAGGACCAACGTGATCAGCTGTGTGACCGTGCACGACTCCCATGACTCCGACTCCTCCAACAGCAGCCCCCTGAGCCCCAAGACGACCTCACAGCCCACCAAGTCTTTGGCCATCATCATGCCCTCTGTGAAGAGCCAGCCGGGGGAGAGCACAACCCACAAAGCCCCGGCAGCTCCAGGTCCTCCAGGGGCAGAGATCCTCTAGTCTTCATATACATTTATTTTGTTTGAAATAACTAGATGTGGATCCATGCACTAAATTATCAGCACAGCTCTTAAGGCCTTTGCACAGTGGGGGTGTGACAAATAAACAACACCAAAGTTAAAATACTCGTGACAACAACAATAGTTTGTAACAATTATATCGAAATGCAAATGAATCACTCGAAGAAAGAAAACAATATGCCACCGGTGTGTAAAGGCTTTAAGATTGACAGGTTGAACTGATCCATTTTCTTCTTAGTGCTCACAATATTCTGTCTGGTTTTGCACTCGCAGATCAAGCTATAAGTGGCTCTGGAAAATCCAAGAAAGGATCGACTCAGCAGTCCAGTCGGGCAGGAGATTCCAACGCTGATCGCCATCAACGGGCCGCATCCAGCAGGTCTCAGCCTCTGAATCTGAGTCAGGTAACGGCATCAAATGTTGCTTATGTCTGCGCAACAAGTTAAACCCAGAAAGAGTCTGGTTCTGCCTACAATCTGTTCTCATTATGTATATACATTACTGCTCAGCCTGTCACATCACTGTTGATTCTGTTTACTACTACTCTCCAGCCTGACTACCGCGTTTTATTATTCCTCTGTGCCGGCATAAGACGTGCTGTGGGGTTGTTGAGATCTAAAAATTCCATTGTCCACGACTGCCCACTCTGTGTGTGGGTATGTATGACCCTCTCTGTTGTTTCAGGTACAGCAGTCTGTGTTGTCGTCATCCCACGATCAAACAGGAAGCAGTAGTTCCCTAAGGCGGCAGCCCACATACCCTCCTCCCGTCTCGTCCCACTCATCCTACCGGCTTCACGAGAACACCCTCTTCAGCTCAACCCCAAACTTGTACGCCTACCCGGCATCTGCCGCGCTGGCCTCTGTGTCCCAAGCCGTGGACCAGATGCAAGGTGGCTCATCCCGCCATAGCAGGACGAGCGGAGCTTACTCTTCCCTGGCGCTGCTCCAAAAGAACGGCAGCTTGGCCTTGGGAGGGTCTGCTCCGGGACAGTACGGCAACCACCAACAGCAGCAGCAGCAGCAGCAGCAGCAGCTGGGAGGGCAGCCTTTCCACCACGCTGCTACTTACCAACGAAAACTGAACCAGTATCCCTACCTGTAAAGACTAAAGCGCTGGATGTCGACCAAATGAAGACCGAGACTAGAGACGAGCACAAGCTCATCACGGGCGGCTGTGATTAGACTTTTAACTTTCCTTTACTGTGCTTATTTTTACAACTTTCAGTGATTATTTTTCATAAAATAATCATGGATTTATATTTCAATCATGGTCGTCTTTTTTTAAATATCCATTCCAACTTTGGAGTTTTTTTGTGTCGCATACAGCAACAAACAGAGCAGTCTGTAAGTGTCTACAAAGTGACACATTTATTGTAGTGTTGGTTCTGTGCTCCAGTACAGCACATTTTGAACAGTATGGGGTTTAAAGTGCGGACTTTCAGCTTTAATTTAAGCACGTTTACATCCACATCAGATGAAACACGTCGGAATCTCAGCCTTTTTCATACATGCTCCCCAAATTGAAGGGACCAACATAAAGCTGAAAATTCTACTACTTACAGACTGCAACGTTAAGTTGATTTTTATTTATTTTTTATTTTATTGTATTTGAAAAATTAGTATTGAGGAGAAACTGGAACTTGACTAACTGTTATGCTGATCTCTATTATTATTATTATTATTGTTATTATTATCATCGTTGTCAGAATTATGAACTAATTGCGTAAAAGTTGCATTGACATATACACAATCGCCTTACTTAAGTCAATTTATTTTGTCATTTTAAACTTTAATATGTCAGCACATTGTGATAAGTGAGATGTTGTATGTTTAATTTATGAATCTACTATGTGTGTGTGTGTGTGTGTGTGTGTGCGTGTTATCTGTTTAAAAAAAAAAAAAGAAAGTAAGTTCTGCTGTGTATAATAATGTGTCCTTGTGTTCTTCAACTGTTTCCCATGTTCGCTCTGTTTTCGTGCTGGCCATTGACCTATTATATTTACATGTGCCGTATGTCCATTGATGCAGTACAGTTCAGCATAGAGTAGGATGGTATTTAGAGGGGACCGTCGTGTTTTTTATTCTTACGGTTGCATGTGTCTGACTTGGTGTAGCATTCAGGAGAGGTTTGTAAAAAAAAAAAAAAAAACTGCAGCTCCACTGATTTGAAGTGTCGCTCGCAGATGATGGATTATCAATGTTGTGTCAAATTTGTACAACAAACACACAAATGATTTGGGGAAAGTGTAAAAGCTCTTGTCTTGTGACGTGATGTCTGTGAAGTAAAAGCGTGCACATAGAAATCTGATTGGGTATCACACTATCATGTCAAAGCCATTTAGAATGCAATTGTAAAATTCACAGTTATGCATTTGAATTGTGAATAATCAAATCTGACAAAAGATAATTTATAAAAATATGAATTGATGTTCAGTATGTAACCGCTACTATACAAATCATTGGTTTGCTGATACGGTGGTTTTTCTTACAAGCCTGCTGTGATGTGAAGTGCCGCATAGAACACACTATGAACCTTAAACCGTATATGCGCAATAAAAATCCTCTCAAAACACAATTTTGGACTCATTGATGCTTGAAACGGAAGAATCTTCTCAAATTACACAAACGTCCAAATTAAATGCTGAATTCAGGATCATTGTTTCAGAGTTGATTCAGATTCGGGGCCGTACCTAACGTCATTTTTATCATTGATGAATCCTTAGGTCTAAAGAACGCCAGAAAACAACAAACACGGTGATGTCTACAAATAACTTGTTTATTTCCCCCATCAGCCCAAAACCCTAAGATATCCAGTGTTTAATGATATAATACAGAAAGTACTCACATTCTCAGAAGCCAATGTCAAACATTAGCTGGTTGCAGATAATATTTGGCAGTTTTGCTTGGAAATTAATCTATTGTATATTTGCCGATTAATTTGTCGATCAACTTGAGATTGCAGCTTCTAAATCAACTGTTGCACAATTTAGTTTAATACTCATTGAAGTATCATTTCAAATAAAATCAACAAAAGCACAATCTAATATATGTCCAGAGCACTTTTTTCACCAATATGATAATAAACAAAATATCTATTTGTACGGACAAAACAGAATTGTGGCGGTCATTTTTCCCAAATCCTTTATATTTTGTGATTAATCTGTAATAGAAGTAATCGTTATTTGCATCCCTGAAAATAACTAGAACACTAAAGAAACCCAGGTGCCATTTAATTGATAAGAAATATTTATTACCAGTACATTTGCAGTACATTTGATAAAGCTGTGTCACATTGTTATCGTAAATCTTATCTTACAATCCACACCTGTAGCAGGATCCAAACAGTCCACAAATGTAGGGAATGTAACGCCATCGTCCGTCCATGCATTTGCAAACAAGTGAAAATGAAAGGATGAAACAAAAGCGTTCCAAATTTAGCTTAGTTAAATATAATGAAGAGTGAGCCATCACACAAACAAAGATCACCCTCTTACAGCAATGAACCAAAAACTAGAGATGTTTAAAGATGCAGCTGATCCAAATCATACAGGTCAAATAAATAAATTGCTCTTTATCCACATCATTAGATTGCGTTTAGTCAAGTTCCAAACAATAGGCCTTTACATACAGGAGACATTCTGACCCGACACAAACGTGACTCTAATTATGTTGACACCTGTACTTTTCCTTCAAGAAGTCAAAATGTCTCATATAATACAGTGACAATAAATTATTAATGGAAGTTTGTGTCAAGAAGTATCACTGTCCGTTATTGAGGCAGTGTTTAAAAGATACGCTTCTACTTTATTGTTTTTACCCTGTTGTAAGTAGGACGGATACTATCTCTAACAGAAACTAGTGGGATTGTACGTCACTAATGACTAAATCAATTTAGGCTAATTTTGGTGTGCGCCACCATATAATATCTCTATAAAAGGGCTTTTCCTTGTCGCAGCATTATATATCTTTTCTCTCTTGCCAGAGGCATCGGTATGGCACAATGAATATTTACACTGTATACAGAACCGCCAGCTAAAAAGAGAGATCGCCTAGCTGCACAGTCTCTCTCACCACTAACGACAATATCTAGTCAGGGTTAAAATTCCTCATATACACACACATTTCACAATATCACACAGAAACATTTGGAGCCCAACATTTAAAAAGTCCAACGGCACACAGAAGGCAGACCATGTTAATAACTCTGATGGCGGGCAGACAGTCCAGCGCTGAAGGAAGGAAGGATGCTTTAATTGGAGTCAGCAGTGAAACAGGCCGTTGAGACTTAAACACAGAATTGCACACTAGAACCTTCTATCAGTAGCCCCCCCCTCCCCCTCCCTCGTCTAGCTTGTCCCTGAAGCAGATGTAGGAAGTCGCCCCGCTTTGCCGAGAGGGAAAGTGTGTCCCTCAGAACTCCTCGTGAACATTTCGGGCGTAATCCATGAGCTTGCTGCCCGTGAAGTATTGGCTGTACTTGAGAATCTCGTCCAGCTCCAAACTGTGGTTCTGGTTTTCATCGGCGACGGCGATCATCTGCTTGGCCTCGTTCAGAGCGTTGTGCTCGTTCATCGGGTCCATGTACTCCTGTACGCCACACAAGAAGAAAAGAAAGTCAGTGGTGATCAAATTTAAATTGAATAGCTCATTCAAAAAATGATTATTTGCATTTATGAAAAGGGGTGGCTTATACTTTACAAACAAGACTCACCTCCAGTTCCTCCATGGTTATAATGCCATCACGGTTGGAATCGATGACGTCTTCAAACTCCTTCCTCCTCTCTAGAACCCAGTCGTCATCGATGTCCTGAGCCTGCTGGTTCTCCACGGTGCCCACGGGTAGAGAGATGAACTCCGACAGTGTCAATTTCTTATCACCATCCTGGTCTACAAGCAAAGCAACAACATTTAACCCTGCATCTGTAAAACACATGTTCTTAATGCGCCCCATCACAGAACAATGCATATTCACAAAAACAGATCCACTGTTCTATTTATTACATAAACAGATGAGATAACTTGGGAGAGAGAGCTTAACAGGGTTACCCAGAGTTACATTTACAGACATTGGCTTCAAACCTCATGAGGTTGAGAAAAAGATTTCCCCAGAAGACAAATATTTCACAATGAAAACACATAAGTGCCATCTGAAATATCCTATAATAAAGCTGCTATAAACAATATTTTTACATTATCAATTGACAAAATAACTGTTTTGGTTTTACAGCCGTTTCAATTCACTCTCTCTCAATTCTGCTCTCATCAGCATCATTTACAGCAGCAGCTATTTTTAGCGAAAAAGCTCTAAAAGCCCACTGAGCATTACCTACTCAGCAACATGCTTCAGACAGACTGAAGTTTGAGACTAGCACGTCTACAGAGTGGAGAATTTAGCAGCTTAAGAGGCAGATTTTCCCCTGAGAAATGAGCTAACTATGATAAAAGACTGAGCTAATATGCCTTTTTGATATTGATGTGTAAATAAGCTGCAGTTTGCTAACAAGTTCTCCTTATCAACCTAAAAAAGGTGCAACATGTCAAGGTTGTCTTAAAAAAATAATTGACAAATGTTCGACAATGATGCTCATGATTCAGGTATTGGGGAAGCAAAATGTACCCAAGTCGCGCACAATCTCCTTGACCATGTATTTGAGCATTCCTTTGCTGTGCTCCGGGTGAAGGAAAGACAGGAACTCCTGCTCATTCAGCAGCTGGTCAGATGGAGGGTTGTCGGCCTGAAACCAGCGGTCCTTCAAGCTTTCCAGAACCTCCTGGGCTGCAACGATGACAAACTTTCAAATTGCGGCACATATTCTGGGATATATTCTTAAAA
>NW_022280035.1:6800168-6833740 GCF_004355925.1 Anarrhichthys ocellatus | reverse complement strand
AAAAAAAAAAAAAAAAAAAAAAAAAAAAAAAAAAAAAAAAGATTACAACATATTCCATATTGTTCTACACTTACTTTCCTCATCCAGTTTCAGATCCTCGTTATTCTTTATTTTCGCAGCAATTTCCTTCTCATTGAAACCTTTGCTGGCCAAATATTTGACTCTGTATTCATCCCACGTCACATGACCTGTGGACAAAGCATGAATTGAGGATTTGGGTTTGTTCCTTAGTTTACGACACACTGTTGCAACATGGCCGCCACAGGCAACAAGCCTGAACGGGTTGAAAAAGGTCAGCATTCTTTGCATTATAAGTGAATGTGTGTGTCTCTCTCTCTCTCACCGTCACCGTCGGGGTCAACAGCATGGAAACTGTTCTTGTTCTCCACCATGGCCTCCTGATAGTGCTCCTCAGTCTTCTCCATTATCCAGCGCTGCATCTCCTTGGCGCTAACACTCTTGTCCTTGTTGAAATCAACTCTGCGAGGATAGAATAAAAATGGAAGAAAAGTTGCTAATTTAGCTTATTTAACATTTACAGTGATTAAACTACTACCATCTGTAATGAGCCATATCACCCGTTTGGCTCGTGTCCAATCGGGTGCTTTTGTTTAAACTGGCCAAGCACTAACACCTTTTTAACGAAGACATGTCTTTACCATTTAACATAAAATAAGGGAAGCAGGAGGAGGAGGAGGAGGGGGGGGGGCTGTGTGAAGTCATGGTGAAGGATAATATCAAAATATGGAGCGGCCCTTTTCCTTCGCCGTCATTCTCTGCTGTAACAATGGCAGCTTGCCTTGGAATGCTAAACTATGCAGAGACATATTGCATAACTTCAGTGCATTCTCACTTTCAATGCAGGTATTCTGTTGTATTGCCTCATGTGCGTTCTTAAGTGAAAGCTTGTTTTTCCTGATCTGGATTTTAAGAAACGGGATATGTAGTAATATTGGGGTTTCCACAATACTCACTCTCATTCTGTGTGTTTTGCAATACTTCAGCTTCTCAGTGGTAAGTGTAGTCATCACAGAATGTGAGTTATTTTTCTGAAGGTTTCCGCCTCTCTTTGCTAGTCTCTAGACACGGAGTTATAGCTGGTCAATCCTGAAGAACCTGATCCCTAATCAGCAGCTAGGCTCAAGCAACCAGTTCAACATTGCTGTAGCTCCTGACTTGAGATGTAAATAAAAGATGAGAGCATGTCTTACTTGGTGAAGATGTCAATCAGCTTCTTCCTGTTCCTCCTCGGCTCAGAGTCCTCCTCAAACTCCTCGATATCTTTCCCCAGGAAAACCTCCTGGTGGAAGTCCTTATTGAGGTGGCCGTCCAGCTCCATCTTCACCCCATTCAGGTGGTCCGCGGGGAGAATCTCGTTCTCGTCCTTGCTGGCTGCAGACTTATCTTTTGCGGTTGACATGTTGGCCGGCCGTGCGTGCACATCCATGGCGTTGAGCAGGATGTAGAAAAGCAGAGACGCTGCCAGGAGGTGTGTGCTCCACAGCTTCCTCAAAACAGCCATGATTGCCTATAAAACGGTAAAAGTAACATCAAGCGAAGTTAGCGAAGACAAAATTATTTTGATCATCAAGCACAACTTGAATTCCGAGAATGACACTTCCGCGAATGCATCACGTCCACTGAATATTCCAGTTCACGTACACAGTATTTGTTTATAGATCTGCGAGTGGAGGACTCATGGAGGTCAAACCAGCCAACAAATACCTAAAAAAAATATAATCAAGGAATACACTAATGTAGGCAGCCAACAGCAACGTAAATAGCATAAATACACACTAGCTATTGAAAGGCAACTAAGAAACATAAATAAATCACAGTTTAATAATTAACCTACAGACGTTAAAGCGTTATATCAACCTGAGATGATACGCAACACAAGTTACGATGATTTAGTGGTCAACCCGTAAACCTTCACGTTAATATTCACATTGTCCACTTAAATATTATTCACCAGCACGGAATCACAACATAATAAACAATTACAATAAAGTTATATAACGGGCCTTTAACGTAAATAACCGTTTGCTCGTGAATTTAGGCTCGTCACGTCATTTAAAATAGTTTTAAACCGTAGAACGCAGTTGACTGTGTTAGCTAAGTGGCTAACACAAGCAAGCTAATGTTAATAAATCATTATTAAAGTTAACGCTACGTGGTATACAAAGAGACGATGCGACCAACCTGTCAAGCACGATGACTTAAAAGCGAGACTGTGCGGTTAGTTCAAAAGACTTTGGATACTGAGAGATGACTGTGTGTTACCAGCTGTCTAATGTTAGCTTCACTTCCTAGTCAAACAGACCTGCAGTGGCTTCCAGTCAGTCAGCTGTCAGACTCCACTTCCTGTACACGTGGCCTCCCAAAACACCCCGACTCCAAAATGTGGGACGACTCTGTCTAACTCAACTGAAGCTCTGCAGGTCGGGCTGTAATAGTTATCTGTCTCTAATGTTCCAGTTAATTCACTTAAGCAGTTGGTCTGGTCACTGACTAGTTGCTAACGTTGCTATCAATTTTATTTTGTTATGCTAACCACATTTACAAGGATAACTTCCGGGCAGCGCTTTCAAAGTAAAATCTGTGCGTTGTCGAGAAGTTATAGTTTTGGAGAGTAGCTTCTACAGTTTCCAGGTGGTAACAGAAAAACAAAAACAAAAAAAATATATAAAAATATATAAAAATATTTACTTAAAAGTAAATAATGGATAAAATGGTGAAACTGCTAAAAACAAATGGAGAATTGTTTTAAATTATTAGATAAAAGTGATGGATAATAGTTCAAATAACAGGTAGCGCTAATCGATGTAAAAAATGGATACATAGTGGAATAGAATCAATGAATAAAAAGGTGAATTAGCTGAAAAGAAATAGATACATGTCATTGGCTAAAGTAGCAAAAATAGAATTTAATTTGTAATGGTTTAAAACAAACTAAGGTGCAAAAAAGACCCATGAAATATAAAAGCAAACATACGATAGTCGTAATGTTTGAAAAATATCCTAAACTGTTTTTTGTTTGTTTTATTGTCACACGCGCAATCTAGATTCCTCTCTTTTACTTTTAAGGCAAACCTACCACATGTTCCGTTTGCCCGTGATGAACTTGACGCGGTTGGCTGCTACCTGCTACGTCTTCAGACAGACTTACCAGTGGATACCGGAAGTGGGACGGCACCAGTATGAAGCCATACTGGAAAAGAACTGGTTAGGTGTTTGCACTGTAGGCTGCTGCCTCTGGGTGGCACTGTGTTAAAATGTAAAATGATCAAGTAGAGGCTAAAGCGTTCTAAACACATGCAAGTTGTGAAGTTAAAAGAATATGTTGCAGCTAACATGTTATTTGTTCTAATAAGACTATGGGAGGGCTGAATTCCTTTTCGACAATGAGCTGATTGTAGGAACATCCAGACCAATAATTTGTTCACGTCAGTCCTGTTATTAACTGAAACCTGCAAATAACAGTACTTGATATATAAGTACTTACTTCAAATCTTTTTTCTAATGGAGCCTTCAGAAAAGTGAGACTTCTCTCTGAACATTAAAACAGAATGAAACAAACATGTATGCACTGTTGTACATGGCACAGTCAGGGTACTTTGGCAGATTTTCAGGCAGCAGATTAAACAAGATAATGTCTTGAGGTCACAAAAAAAGCACATTTCTATTTCTTGCTTGGATGTAAACAAAGGGCTTTGGTAGAGTAGTCTAATATTGAGCCAAAACGACAAACACACTTAGAGAGATGCACAACTTGATACACATCACACACGCAGAACTCGTCTGCCAAAGAACCTCTTCAGCTTGAACACTTCATCTATGAGATAAAACAGAGCTGGATAAGCTAGTAAGGTTGCCAATAGTAGCAAGGGAGAGAAACAGAGAAAAACAGTGTGAGAGAGACAGGGAGAGGGGGGAGAAAGAGAAGCGGGAGGGAGAAAGGGTGATGATAAAACTTGACTGTGAGCCGTTCTGTGAGCTCAGTCAGAGCAAAGCAGCAACTGAGAAAGGGAGGGAGAAGGGAGACGGCAAAAAAGGGACCTACCACACAACAAATCACTGCTCTCTTACGTGAAAGTTGCATGTGGCCTTGGACTTGTTGACTTGTCGGGAGAGATAGCAGGGAGCACATGAGTTGTGTCAGACAGAAGCAGAAGAGCAAACCTGTAAAGGTTTTATGATATCAGTGAGGATAAAAGAAGACGACTAGGCAAAGATCAAAACTGGACTTCATCCACCTCCTCTTGGGCTTAGGTCACTCTGCATCCCTTGCGGGGGTGCGTGGTTTGCGGACAGACACATTGAACACTGAACTGCATCTTCTGATGAAAGCCCAACTTCTGTGGATCTTGCAGCTTTTCCAGCAACCACACAACTTTGCTGGAGACTGGATCCACTGCTCAGTGTGAGAAACAGCAGGAGAGAGAGAGAGAGAGAGAGAGAGAGAGCGGGGGGTGGGAAAGAGAATATTGCTATCCATCCCTAGCCCCCACAGCCCACCCTCAGCTTTGGACGCCCCTCCTCACTGCCTCTTCTTTTGCCCCCTGTACCCCCCACCCCCCCTCCCTCCCCTCTACACCTCACCCACCAACAGAGCAGAAAGCGTGAAAAATCTCACTAATGGGTTTATTTGCTGTCAGATCTGCGCCGATCTGTCATTCCCTTGGACCTTTCTGCTTGACACATTTCATAGTTGAGTAAGCCTCCTAGCTTTCTGGCTAGAGTTAACAGTGCCCCTGCAACGTTGTGCTGGCTGAGAGCTCATCAAGAGGGGAGCAACGGCGGCAGCAGTCAGTCTGACAGTCTCTTGGACAGGGAGTCCCTGAAGCTGCATTCCTCCAGTCTCCTTCCCCCTGTTGGGACTTTGTGTCTGTGAGCCTTGTGGGCATCCTCAGTTTCTGTCTAATCATTCACGGCTGAGTCCTCCACAGAAGATCCAGGCTGTTTCTGCAGGGACTCTGGTGCTGAATTGAAAACTAGTGTGAAGATGTGGTGTGGGGCTGGGCCTCTGGCCGTGGTGGCTGCAGTGTTTTGGACTCAATGTGTCCTCCTGGATGGGGTGGACGCCAAGAAGGAGAGAAAGAAGCCAAAGGAGGCCAACCCACAACACACAGAGACCTACAATGCTACTTTTTCCAACAGTGAAGAGGTCAGCGAAAGCGTCAAGGTAAAACTCTCTAAATGTAAAAATGAAATGTCAAAGTGACTTTTTTGATATTTTAACTTGTTATACATGAGCTATTTCCTTATGATAATGCATCAAAGTTTGAAATCAATCTGCAGATATGTGCAGATTTCTTGTCAGTACAGGCAATATGCAAGGAAAATAAATTGTGGCAAAGGTAAAAGCTAGGGCGAGACAGGTGTGCCCTGTAGGTCAAGCTTCAGACAGTGAGACGGACCAAAATGTGTGAAACACTAAATGGATGACTTCCGGAGGTATGCCAGGAATGTGGACATCCGAAGGCTGATCAATGCATCAATTAGTGCACGCTGCGGGTGTCTGCCACCAATTTCCCAGCCTTTGTGAACTAATCAGGATGTGTTAAGTTTTCATGTATCAGGCAGAACGAGACAAGATAAGATGCAATAAGGTGAGATAAGATCATTTAAATGCCGTTGCTGCAGCAGGAAATTGCTTTGGAATTGCTGTTAGCCAAAGAGAATTTTACACAAGGAAAAAAATCATCTGTAACTGAAGACCAATGTTGTTTACATCAGAACCGTATATACAGCAAAACTGCGTAACAGTGGTACAATTCAATTTTCAGGAGCAACCGTTGGCCCTTGACTCTGTTATTTATTGGTTTATTGCTGGTGTTGCATATTTGCGAGAGTTTCCAACAGGCTATTTGTTTTGCTTTCAGCCCACCCATTACGTTGGCATTCTCGTTTAACTCTCACTGCCCCATATACCAGTCTTCAGCTCCTACCAGCCGCAAGTCTCTGGAATCCTAACCGTAACCTTCACCGCCTCCCCCCTTGAAACCAAGCAGTGAGGTCTCCTTTGTATCTTTAAGAACACATTGTAGGTGGTTGTGGCCTGGTGATGTTTATTTGACTTGGTTTGCCCTGTAAAAGCAGAGGCTATGAAGGATGACCTTGTGTCAACCCACAAGCCTGCTGAAGATTGCACCCCACTGGGGTTTCACTCCTCTGTCCCGTCCCACAGGGAGACGGGTGTCTTTACAAACACTATTTCCCCTGAGGTCCCTAACAGGCCCGCTGCCATGATGTAACTCCTGGGAAAGTTAGGTGGACAAATATTTAAAGACCTTTTTGGAGTGTTGTTCCCAGCCCATTGATTCTGTCATTCACAGGCCTAGTCTGACTCCGCTGTGTCTGGGACATCCGATAGGGGCGGTGCGGCCCCAAAATCTGGGGCAGCATGCCGTGTAAGCCCCTCACAAAGCCCCATCGAAAGGGTCCTGAAAGAGAACACCTCGGTGAGGATTAGCCCTCTGTGCCTCCCTCTCTAACATTCTTTTCATCTCATCTCCCACAATCAGAGGGTAATGACATAATCACTCTTAAGACGCAGTGTTATGCCAGATAGTGTCTTTGCCAAACATTGTCACCTCTGATGAGAACCTGAGCGTCAGGCTTGACATCTGTGGAAGTGGTTGTATTCAAAGTCACATTTGTTGTTGCCACCCAAACCAGGTTTCTGTTCAAGAAAAAGAAGAAGAAGAAAAAGGGTACCACACACCATGAAAAGCGGTAAACTTACTTTCCTTGCGTAGTTTGTAAGTTTATCCTATTACACATCTGTTAGCTCCCAGAGAAAACAACACGTCCATTGGAGCTGTCTTGGCAAGGAATCTGTGTTCTCAAACAAGCCAAACATTTACACTCCACATTTACATGTTTTCCCTTGTGCCCTGTGGAAACATTGCAAATAGTTCTTATGATGGCATTTGCTTTCTATCTGACCATTCCCGTGTGTGGGCTGCTGGCAGCGTGCGGTCGTACACTGCATTCCTCAGGAGATTTTCCATTTGAAAGTGATCACAATAGTGAGGTGTGGAGTTGTGCTGTGAGTGGAATTTTTTTAATGAGATGATAAGTGAAGTACATTTCAAACAACCGTGATCTATGTGAACCATCACGCTTGTACAGTTTTAGAGCAATATGTCAAAGGTGCATGTATGTAAGCCCCGTTGCTCTCCTCTCCAAAGATGAGAGGGATCTGTCTTTGTTGAGAACAGTGAGGGATCTGTGATGGCTGTAATTGAGGGAGTCAAGTCAAACATCACGCCTGGCGTGTTGAGTAATGGCTGGGTTTAGCCCGAGGCGAGGGTTTTTGTTTCCTCTCTCTCATCCCCAGTGATGATTAATGCAGCAGTGTGTGGGACCTTTTGGATCAACCTACACATACGAGACAAGACCAGGTCCCACAGGAAACTCACACCTCTCATACGCTACCTATAGCCTTTGCTGTAAGATCGTGAACTCTCCTTTAACATGTTGGACTAAAAAGGTCATTCAACATTCAAATTACCTAGTGAAGTCACCTGAGAGAGAGAGGGAAAAATAAACAAATGATCAACTTTTTGTCATCTGAAATAAGCCACAGTGTTATATTCTCACCATACTGACATAGAGCGACTTTTATTTGGATTTTGTTTCATTTATAATAGCTTCAGATTGAAGCCAGATTCATAGAAATCCTTCTAATCTTGCCTGATTCTTATCACGTGCTGGTCGTGTTTCTGAAACATGATTTCAGAACTATTGCTACACTTAACAGTACATTGGTCAACTATGGCTTCAAGTAAAACAACAACAACTAATAGAGCCAACTACATCAGAGCTACAAAGGAGGTTGGTGTTTCAGATTACCCTGCAAATGCATAAGATGGACATTACAATGGGCAGTTGTATAAAGAAAATCACAATTATGCTGCATAAGAGAGATTAAATGTCAAATATTTAGCTTTAACCATTTCCCTGTACTATTAAACAAGTAGTTTGACATTTTGGGAAATACACTTACCTGGTTTCTTGCAGAGAACAAGTGATACAACTTTCTTATCTGTGCATGATATGAAGCTATTTGGGAGATGCTTGGCTTAGCATAAACACTGGAAAATGGGAAACTGCTAACCTAGCTCTGTCAAAGGGTAACAGAGTGTTGTGTTATTTTTACACTTTGTTTTTGTACGGAGCTTAAGTGGTTCTGGTAGACACATTTTGTGACCTTCTGACACCAGGCTAGCTGTTTGTTTTCAGTTTTGATGCTATGCTGAGCTAAATGTCTGCTGCTAGCTAGCTTCATATCTACCATACAAACATGAGTGTGGTACTGATCTTCTCATGAAATTGTCAAGAAGGCGAATAATTAAATTTCCCAAAATGTTGAACTATTCCTCCCTATATAAATGTCCTAGTCGTTTGGCATCTGTCATATGTTCTTGTTAAAATGCGCATGTACAACAGTGTTTCAGTTAACCTGCTTGTGTCATCACCTATTATGTTTCTCCAACTACTTGTAAGATGTAACGTAACACTACAGAGGGCAAATTGGTTGCATAATAAAAGTAATAAAAGAAAAAAATGCACCATTTACAGTGTGCACTTATGTAACATAATGCAGAGCCACAAAGGAATCGTATAAAAGGAGGAGGATCTAATGATTTCTCACCTGAAATGTTCTGCCCACCCAGTCAAGCCACGGGGCAAACCTGTGTACCTGAGATGGATCTGGATCACTAGTGCTTTTAATCAGCTCATTTTACCTACCACAGGGAAAATGAGCACTCACTCCAGTTTCAAAGCTATAATTCGTACACAAAACAGATGTCACACAGCGTTCAAAGTCTTTCAGCTTATATTGTTTTTTTGTTTTTTATATCAAGAGGAAGCCAAGATTGTCTCAGGGTGATCTCTTCAGTATAAACACAAATTTATTCACTTTCGCTCACACATCATAAATGTATACACACCTCTGTTGGGACAACAGTGATGTAAAAATCAAGCCGTCTTATAAGAAGCATGTCAAACTATATTTTTGTATAGTAACTATATTTTATCTACACTTCCAAATAGTGTTCCTTCAGCATTTGTTGAACTAATAACAGCATGCTCATAGTGTGATAGAGTAATTGTGTTTTGCACACGGTGCTTGCCAATTGAGTAATAACACGGTGAGAATAGAACAGAGTCAACATTGCATGCCTAACTGTATGCCTAACTCTTAGGCGATAAATCCTCAAGGCAATCTGTTTCTGTGAAGTGCAGCGGTGGAGAACACGGGGGTGGATGCATGACGACTGGGATGCACGCAGGTAACCAGGATCCCCTCGTCCCACACAGCCTGGGGATCCCTGTCTCCCGAGGCGGGATCGGCCCAGCGTTGGGCCCGTCCACCCATGCATGGATGACTGCACAGGGAGCAGTACAGTGATGTGAAAACAAAGGATTAAAGAAGGCTCTCCATCATCCTGTCCAACTTTGAAAGCTGCCTGTGCAACAGTTTTTATCAGCAAAAAGTTTCATGTCGTCTAGAGTTTGCTAACAGGTAGAAAAACAGATAACACGTAAAAGAAAATAAGTTCAACTGTTCATGTGGAAGAATTCAGGAGCTGCCTGTGATGGAGTAGAGTTTCAGGATCTGGTTGCAGCTCCAGAGACATGTTTTAACAGTTGTGTTTGTGTTTTTGGTGGCATGCTGCCCCAGGGAAATATTTTCCATTTTATTGCTTCAAATAAATTCAACCTAATTTTCCCCAAACGACATGACAAACACACTTAGAGCTGTGCACATAAAAAGAAAAGCTAAAATATTCTTTTCATGGTAATAAAATCTCACAGGGCCTCCGTGAATGATCAACGAGTACAACTGATTCACTAATTGATCCAAGAAACTCCAAACTTGCTGTGATGTGTGTTAACAAAAAAAACCCTCTGCTCACTTTTAATGTGTGCCATGGGTAGACAATAAAACAGTGGAGAATAACCGATACTCAAAGACTGTAGTTTAGTCCAATTTTGAGGTTTTTGAATTTCTATTTACTGCTATTAATATAGTACTTCTTACTCACCTATGTTAATTTGACAGTTAGCCACTTTTAATTTAACATAAAATACATAATAAGCCTATAAAATAATATGCATTGTAAAAGTTAAAAAATGCGTAGTTGGGTCCCTTATCATGTTTCAAATGTCTATGAGCTGTTAGCAGTCATACCAAAGAGGTATTTCTCCTCTAAACTATTGTTATATCAAAGTGTTCTTGACCCAAAGAGTTAAAATCATACAACATTTCACAACAATGCAAAAATTAGAAGGAAGTCCAAAAATGCATCCACATTTGTGTTGCAGAGCTTTGTTTTTTCTTTCCCCCTACCCCGTTAATCATCTCATGACGCCTCAGATTTATCTTGTGACCCTTTGAAGGGACGAGACTCCCAGGTTGGGAGCCACTGGACTAAACCACCGAACGGTATACACAGAAGTTAAAGGAATAGCGGGGACATAGATACCACTCTTTTATGTGTCAGCCATTTCAACTTACATTGATAGTCTTTGGTAACTGCGGATAGCTACTGATAGCTACTGATAGCTAAAACAAAAGCGCTATCGTCTCTTCATTGTGGTTGCACAATGGTTGACGCACTCGCCGTAAATCAAGCCTTCATTTTGTACCCAGTGGCAGACAGAATTACATTACAAAACGAGGCAAATAGGGAACCAATCTGAATGCTAATGGTGTCATTATTTTATAGCCATTACATTGTGGCTTCAACATTGACTTCATAATAAGGTAAAGCAAAAATCTTGTCTGTTGCCACTTCAAGTACATTTTGCTGATAATACGTCTCTGTAATTCATGTCAAAGGATGAATTCCTGGCTTTTACTTGTAATGGAGTACCTTTACATTGTTATGTTGGTACTTCTTCTAAACCCTGGACACATTGCGTCCCATTCTAAAGATCTGAAGCCTCAGTAATGTGTCATGATTTGGAGCCCCATCAACGAGGATAAACACTGTCGAGAAGATTTAAAGTTTCTCACCTTTCGACAGAATACCTGACACATTCCCTCAGTCTGTGCTGGAAAGGCGTGCGCTCACACCCGCTGACAGACGAGGCCACTTTGAGGCACTCACACATCAGCGGTGATCAAAGCCAGAGCCCTGGTGTTCTTCATCAGCTCTCAGACTTGTACGTGGATCTGCTCCCCACTTTGTTCACCAGTTGTACATGCTGATACAGAGCTATGCGAGGGAATCCGTAGTTTACTTTACGCCACAGTCAATACAAGCGAGTGAGAGATTGAACGTTTCTGACAGATTGTTCTGTGTCATCAAGCGATACGGTTTTCAAGTCTGCATGTTTGGAATCTTTGATGTTCTCAGTTGCAACAGAGACTCACCTGCATACAATGAATCAGATTTTCTTTTGGCAAGTTGTGAGACATCCCAGCTGTCACTACTGTATATATGGTGTATGTTACTCTCTGACAGTTCACATGCTTAAAATAAATACACAATCTGTTTAATGGAAAGAGTTGAGCATACCTTAAGCTGATGATAAGATTATTTAAACAGTGATTTGCTGTTATTTTCTTAGCTCAGAAATGAAGGTAATAATTAACTCGGTCATAGCCTTTCTTCCTTGAGCACAGACAATCCTTGAGGGCAAGGTTTTAATGGTCTAATTACAATGGCATGTGTTAAAGGGGATAACAAGCTCAGAGTATGGCTGATTTCCTGGCAATGATATGCTGTCTTTTTTATTATGATGTAGGAGATATCTAAGATATGTAATTATAAGTCACATGTGTGTGCATACTTGCACTGTTTCATATCCCTGGAAAAGCAAGACAATGATCTATGACATTGATATAAACACAAGAACTAGAGCTTTGACTTCTCTTGGAATTGGTGCCCATTGGCTCTCATAATTGGGTGGGTGTCTTTTATATCATACTGAGCTGTCTGAGGTGATGATTCACAGTTTTACAATCAATCCCAGTGGAAATATACTAGTACAACCACAGCACCACCGCAGCCCCCAGTTGTCAACATGTTAATATTTGTTCAAGCTTACAGGACTGGTATGTCAAAGGAATATGTCAACATTTTGAAAAATGTCATGTTTGTTCGGAAGATACAAACAGCCAGCAGCAGGTTAGCTTAGCTTAGTACAAAGACTGGAAACAGGGGCAAGCAGCTAACCAGACTCTGTTCAAAGGTAAAGACCTACAAGTGCATCTAAAGCTCACTAATTAACATGTTCTGTCTTGTTTGTTTAATCCATAAAAAAACCAAAGTGTAAAAACAACGTTTTACTGGGGGTTATTGCCCGCTTTCATGTCATCTGACATCTCAACACGGTTGTTTGATTACAGAGCTTTGTTGTGTGAGCAGTAAAAATGAAGTGCATTAACAATTTAACTCTGTCATATTTGAGTTTACAGTGAACAATGGACTTTGAAGCACCTCCATGATATTAAGTGCTAAACCGGATATATCCAAGCTTTCCGAGTCATATTTATGGCTTGGATGTTGACATGAACTCCAGGAAGTAACTGCGCCTAGCCAAGAAATAGTCCCAATCATTACCCCTGTTAAACCACACAACACTTAATTTTTCGTACAGATTTGTCAAATAACATAGAGGTGCTGACAGGCAGATTTTCTTACCTCTTGACAGAGCCAGGCTAGCTGTGTCTCCAGCTGTGTCTCCCTGTTTTCGGTCTTTATTCTGAGCTAATAGCTGCTAGCTATATATTGAACAGACAAATATGAGGGTGGTATTGATCTTCTCATCTAAAACGATAGCAAAAGTGCTAGATATTTCCATCAGGATCTGTTGGAGACCAAAAACTGCCCAAAGAGAGTAAATATTGGACTAATATTCATCAGGCGGACACAAACACGACTTCAATGAATTATAATAGTGCTCTGTAACTGCTTGATAACAGGTTTTCCATACGGACTTGTTTCTGATGTGTCCAAGTTGCCAAAAAAATCAGTTAGTGCGTGTTTAGGTATTTCTCAAAATATCAAACTATTCCTATAAAGCTTTCAGAACTGGTATTTTAATGAATATGAAAAATTGACATGTCAGAGGAAAAAGCAGTTTATCGTGCAGGCCCCCAGTTTTATGGAAACAGTGTTGAGTAGTGTAAAAGTGATCTTGTCTTGACAAAATCAGTCTTGCTTTTATCTGTTTCCAAACCTCAAAATCACAACAAAAACACAGAACGATCCAATATGCAGCCGGCGCAACGCCTGTTAGGTTCTTTATTTTGACTGCTGTCAGAAAGAAAAAGTCACAGATAGAAAGAAAAGGAGGGAGAGGCTGCTGAAAATCCAAAATATCAAAAAAATCTACGGTAGAGTATATTGAAAAGACAAACAAGGAGTAACTTTGTTGTGGTTGAGCTAGAGGCAAGTCTTTAACAGTGAAGAAAGGGTCATGTTGGTTTTGTAGATAAGTGATCCGTGTCCCACTGCCAACCCTAAACAAATTCCATTTCAGGCAGCTCACCTCCATGGCAAGTCTTTATCTCCTCTTCTATCTCAACTCAAGACACTTGACATTTGTTGAAGGGTTACGCCAGTAAAATTCAAGCTGGAATTCTTTCAGCGTCACATTTTACTGAAAAGAAAACACGCCAGTTGTAGCACTGTGCATAAAAATGCTGCTTCCAGAGGTCTTCTTGGACTGTGTTTCTTATCTCCGTAACAGATCCCAGTCTCCTATACAGTCATTTGTTATAAATGAGTTATTGCAGATAAGATCGAGCGTTAGGAAACAGACTAACAATCTTAAATCATTACTCGCCGCTGTATACACTGTATATACATTTGTTATCTCGTTTATTCAATTTTCCATCATTACATTACCGTACTCAAACAAGCAGTATTAATAAAAGAAAATACTAGTATGTCTTTTGGTGATGGAGAAAGCGTTGGCCATTTTGACATGTTATAAATACAGTAATTGAGGTCTGCAATCCACAGAATCTACATCACATGTACACAGGGCAGACTCATTTTTCACCGGAGTGCTCATGGAAATTTTCATGTGCTGAAAAAAATCAAGGTTTGTTTACATTTGTCCAAGCACATTGGGCAAACGAGAACTGACGTGGCACCTGAGTGAATTATCTGGAATAAAAATAATAAGCATAAGGTGGAGCTTTCGGAGAAGAATAGTGGCTTAACTTAGAGGGCAATTAAATAAAAAGAGTGACAGAAAGAAGTTTCCCTGTGTGACCTTCCTATGTGTCTGGCACCACTTAATTGTATCTAAGGGCAAGATTTTCCAATGGTGGTTTTAAAGGAAGAAATAATAACTCGTTGGATTTAGTTTTGAAGGTACCAACCTTTACATCAGGCCTAATTTGGGCAACATTATCTAGAATTAAAATATATAATAAATCTGGTAAATGGCACATTTTTAAAGGCTGTAATTATTGAACAAGAACTGTGTGGTGGCTTGAACTGTGGCTTGAACTGCCACTGTGAATGGAATGTGCTTTCCTTGATATTTTGTATTCCGTATCTGCTAATACTCATATTGGCCTATTTTTTCATAATTTTTTTTTGTCTTTGTCTTGTTTCTGCTGCAGATTTCTGACAACCAGCGAGTGGATCCATTGGGATCATGGATGGACTTTGTCAAAAGACCGGTTGGCAACTTCCCTGGAAAGTGTCGCAAACGCAAACGACCCCTGGTAAACCCAATAGTTAGACTGTGTCTTGCAGTTTTTACAAATACTTGATTGATTATAAATTATACTGGTATCTTCTTTTGCACTTCAGTAATAGGTAAATAAGACAAAATTGCATAATGATTTTCAGATCAAGTTTGATGCATGACAATGTTTTGTTCATCTGTCCTCCACTAGCCGGGCCCACCTGGTCCCCCAGGTCCTCCTGGCCCCCAGGGACCTCCTGGCTCTCCTGGAGCTGAAGTGACCCAGGAAGTTCTTCTCCAGGACTTCAAAGACATGATTAAAGGTAGAAACATTTCAGCTCCTCTTTCCTTAATTTTGCAGAGAGGACCTACAGCTACAGTAAACATTTGGATTTGCACAATTGTATTTTTCATCACATTATCATGAATATATAGTTTGAAAATCAATGTTGACTCATTCTGTCAGAGGCTACAGAGAGGAGAGCTGCAGCATTGGACCGACAAACCAGCCCCAGCCAGCTACCTACGGCTCTCCTCACCCTGGAGGGGATGACCTCCTACCGGCGAATAGAGGAGGCTTTCCACTGCAAGCTCAAGGGACCTGTGGTGGTTGACAAGAAGACTCTGGTGGAGCTCCAGAACTTTCAGACAGTATGTTTATTTGAAACCAAGTAAATGTTTATGAACTGGTTCAGCCTCGCTCCCTCTGCATGGCTGAAAAAGAAAAGTTTTGGCTAATTCTCCCCTGCATGGTTACAGGCTTTGTTTCTGACCCATTTGCTTCTCTGTCTTAACTGTGTTTGAAAGAGCGAGTGTTTGGTAATCATCGTCTAGTTTGCATGTGGGGGAATTATGAGAGGATGATCCCCTCACTGGTAACTGGCAAGGCATGCACTGCCACTCTGAAACTCAGACTGGCTCTTTGGTCAAAAATATCTACTTTTTCAATTCTACACATCACTCTCTGTGCCGCGTACAAAAGGCACTCTGTCTCTGACTTGGAATAAAGTGTGGAGAGGACAAAAATAGACACTGTTTGAAACAGCATGCTGTAGTGGAAGAACTATGCCCTGTTGGGATGGGCTGACTAGGCTGGAAGAGGGAGGATTAAGCTCTGCCGAACTATTTAACATGCTAACACAGCACTATGTTAGAATAGCTGCGTTAACTACAGCTTTGGAAAGGATATTTTACATGTTTTTGCGGAGTCAGAAGTAAAGAGAAAGATATTGAAGGAGGCAGAAGATTAAAGTGAAAATGTGTTTTGGGCCCGGGTCACACCAGATAGTTGAACAGTAAAAATGTTCTGCACGTCTTGACAAAAATGTGTGGTTATATGCTTGGTGACATAGTGACATCTTGCAGGACTAGAAACAAAAATCACTGATTGAAATGAATCAATTCACATGAATTGACGTCTTAGTTTTGAATGCCGGTGGAACCAGGCCTTTAGGATTGTCGGAGCTGAAGTGCCCTTGAGCAATACACTGAATACCTGCCTACTGTTATGTAGCTGAGGGGTGTTAAAAAGGGGACCAAAGCATTATTGCGCTAAAATGTGAATTAATTTCTGTGCTTTCAGCCACCAGCTAAAGGAGCCTTCCTCAGAGGGTCAGGAATGGACCAGTCCACGGGGAGATTCACAGCTCCCATCACTGGGATCTACCAGTTCTCTGCTAATGTCCACATTGGTAAATCAGTCACTATCTTATATCTAATATTGCAGTACATATGGCAAGAAATTAAGACTCTAAAACAGTCCCAGAAAAGTCCTGACTGAACACTTAAAGCAAAAGTGTATAAATCGACTAAAACGTATGTCAACATCCTCACCAATCATTAATCATTAATTTATAAGATATGGAAATAAAGAAACGTCATTGTTCTTTAATTACAGTATAGAGCTAATAAGTCATAGTTTTGTAATTGTGATATGAAAAAGAATTGCTTACATACCTGTTTTTATTTATTTATTAAGAGAAAAGGCTTTTAGGATGAGGACTAACCAATGTGTCTGGCAAATGTAACACTAACTTGGGTAAGGTTGGCTGGCGTGTAAACTTCCCCAAATCCACAAAAGAGCAGAACAGGACCACTAACATTAGCCTAAGTCTCAAACTAATGCAGTAGTAAGGTTATTACTGCAGAAAGCAAGCTAATTAGCTGGATTTACCCTTACAGTTTACGTTAGAGCAGATAAACGCACAGTTTAATCCATTCCTTACACTTTTGCTCTTGAGTTTTTTGCCTTTCAAAAGGCTAATAAAATACACCACCATCTAAACTCTTTATAAAGTCTTATTTCAGCCTCATGTTCATAGCTTCAGGACGTGGTGAAATCCAAAGCTAGGCAAACTTGTTTTGTCTATTTACAGGGATTGGACAATCCCTGTTCAGGGGTAGGATTTTAGTCAGCGTCATTTCAAGGGGGATATATTTTTTGTGAGCAAAGCGTGAGTCAATATCTTCATATAATTGTGAACATTTTGGCTCCTTACAGACCACAATGAGGTGAAGAGGAGCAAGAGCCAGCTCAAGGCCAGGGACAATGTCCGGGTGCTGATCTGCATCGAATCACTCTGCCACAGATACACGTAGGTATTCTTTATTCCTCTGTACTCTTTGTTGTTGTTGTTATTACCATTGAGTACTCACATGCACACTAGCTTTTGAATCTTACTCTGGTTTCGATCTTATTCCAGATTTGATGTTTACATTGAACATGATAAACCTGGTAATTCATGAATATAATTGTATCAGGTTTCTGATCATCTGTGCGCATTTATGTCTCCTCAACATCTCATCTCTTTACTAACAGAGCATGTTCAGAAACCTGGATACGGTGTTGACATGCCACAGTATGCTGGTCTCTAGTAGAGTACTCCAGGTTGCATATCCAGGCTCTCAAATCTGGGAAAAGGCCTTAACCACGTCTCTGAAACCCGGGAAACTCCAAAAACCTGATCATAACATACTAGTGCGCATGTACACACCCTCATTGCTAAATATGCTGTAGAGCTCATCCCCTGAATCAAATGTAATCTACGTTGTTGTTTTGACAAATCGTTTACTCTCCCTGTGTAATAGTGATATTTTAATGCTGCCAACTTTTAAAACTGTCAACAGAATTTATGAGCTGTTAAAGATGTTGTCTGTTTCAGGCTGTGTGGAACCGGTTTGGCATTTCCTGTATAAAAGCAGAGCAGGTCTTCTAAAGGAAATGTCCTCTCACTTAGAGCCTTCGTTCCTGTCGCCTAACTAATCTTTATAGACTCACCTTTGACTCTTCAGACAGACAGTTATATTCAGCAGCATAGCAGTGAAATGCCCTTGTTTGGGATGCGGGAGACCGATAATGAAGTATCTGATAGTGTTTCTACATGGTAAAACATTACAAATCCAGATGGGGAAGGTTCTGAGTTCTTGCCAATATTTCAAAATTTCTATTTACATAAAGTCAGTGCAAACTGCAGAAATTAATTGCTCCCTAAAGTCTCCCCCGGCCTGCGCAGAGCTCCACAGCCTCCCTCATAGCTTGGTACAATGAGGGGAACGTATAAATAATATTATTATGATGGGTTACCAAACCCAAAAGAGTCCTTGGCTTTTTTAGCCAAAGCCCCAGCCAGTCTCGCCCTCCCACACATGAAAATGCAGAGAATGTGAAATGAGGTTCATTGTGATGGCAGTTGGAGTGAAGACAAACATGATTGATTTGCCATAGAAATGTAGCATTTTCCACTTAACAGGAACCAGTGCTCTCAGTGTGGTTAAAGCCTGCGGTGATGTTACAACCATCTGTACAGACTGATGGCACTGAGTTGTTAAAGAAAACTCTTGAAATTATGGGAAATAAGCTTATTCTCTTTCTAGCTAAGAGGAAAATAAAACAATATGGATACCACTTTCATGCTTTTATGCTTTGACTGAAGCTACCAACTGCACCTGGTTAGCTTAGCTTAGCATAAAGACTTGAAACAGGAGTAAACAGCTAGCATGGCTCTCTCCAAAGGTAACAAAAGGCAAATTGTTGTTTTTAAACAAACAACTTTCTAACCGGTACAGTAGCCAGGAGATGGTTAGCTTAGCATAAAGACTGGAAACAGGAGGAAGCAGCTAGGGTGGTAACAAAATCCCACAGGCTATATGATAAAGTGTTGTTTTTACATTTTGGTTTAGAGCTATAACATGTTAATTAGTGAGGTTAGGTGTTGGTATGCAGATTTAGACTGAGCCAGGATAGCTGTTTTCCCTTGTTTCCTGTCTTTGTGCTAATCTAACTAAGCTGGCTGCTGATGGTAGCTTCATATTCGTGAAGACATGACAGTGGTATCAATATTCTTCTCATATAACGCTCAGTAAGAAAGCACTTAAGCGTATTTCTCAAAACATCTAACAATATCTAACAGACATTTTGCACTTTAACAAGGATTTCAGATTTGCATATTCAACACAAATTGTTGAAAACACAGTATTTATTCAGAAATGTCCTTTTCAAATATGATTGCAGCTCACTGGAGATGATTGTTGGATTAGAAAGTAACAGCAAGATATTCACTGTCAGCGTGCAGGGGCTGCTGGAGCTACAGGTGAGCAGGACACCAAGAAACACACAAACATTAAATATCTGTTTTTGTGCAAATCTTTCCTGCATCAATGTTGTGTATTTTCTTCTGCAGGTCGGGCAGTACACCTCCATCTTTGTGGATAATGCAGCAGGCGCTTCCATCACAATACAGAACGGTTCCGATTTTATGGGTATGCTGCTTGGTGTATAGCCTCACTCATGAACAGGGCATCGTCCAAGCCATCCACTGCTGCAGTTTTTTTTTCTTCTTATTTGTCAATGGACTGCTTTTGAGCACCATCACACATCACCAATCCACAGGGGAGGTTGAAAGAAAGGAAATGAGGCTGACATGGACTTGACCGCGTGTCAGATGGTGAAGGGACGATGTGAAGAACTCAAGGACAGAGTTTGTTTTTCACAGTGCATCACTGACACTTCCCGGAGGAACTTGGATGCCTGTTGCTTCACCAGCAAAAAATAACCTGAAAATAAAGCAGTGAATATGTCTGATACAGTACATGTTTGAGTTTGTTGAAGACCTTTGCGGTAAACCAAAAATCAATGTTTTTAATGTTCTCTGGATGGACATTGGAAGATGCTAGGGGACAAGAGAAAGTACATTTGTGTGTTTGATGTAAACTGACAGGTTAATGTTTTCCATCTACATGATCTATTATGTACACACTCATTAACTATAGTTGTATTTTTATCATTAATTGAATCTCACATTTATATATGGTATATGGTACATAGACTGTGAGTACACTGGACAATGGAAACATGCTCAATCGACAGAATACAGCCTCACAAGATCTTGTCCCACTTATAAAATGACATGTTTTGTAACACAAATATTACTACATTTTTTAGCTATGCTAGCGGCGTGGCAATGTCAGACATTGGGTCCACCCTTTTAGTTAAGACCAAAGTCTCTCAACAACTAATTGATGGATTGCCAAGACATTTTCCACTAAAATGTAATGTCCAATGAGAATAAATGAGGTTGACATTTGTGATTTTGAGTGAAATATCACAACTATTGGATGGATTGGCTTGAAATGTGCTACACACATGCATGTCCCCCTCAGGAAGATATGCAACTGATGTTAGCATGCTAATACATTAAACTAAGATGGTAAACATTATACCTGCTTAACATCAGTATGTTAGCATTGCGCATTGTGAGCATATTAGCTTGCTGATGTAAGCATTTAAGTAACATTGTACCTATGTAGCATCTTAGAGCCGCTAGCATGGCTGTAGACTATTATGGCGAATTCACATTACAACAGAAGAACAAGGGTCTCGTGTTCCGTGTTGGTCAGCACAATAATTGCTACTCCGGGACTCCCCAGTAGTGCTGTACCAGGTTCCTAGCCAGACGTAAGCATTCAACACTTGGGGGGGGGATAAGATAATAGAATGCCTAAAAGTCCGTACATCATTTGGGGAAAAGCCCCAATAGCTGCCAAGGAGAAAAATCAGACAAAATGTATTTGGTCTTTCAGTTCAAACAGTGGTCCACAGCAATTGGCTGCGCCCACAACTTTCTGCGAACCGCAGACATCCATACAGAGCTTTCCCAACACACAACATTAATGGTGTGTGCGAAAGCTGTTTTTCCGCGATAATGTGAATACGCCTTTAGTCTTATTTAAATTTGTCAGATAAATTAAGATCCACCTTTTAACCAAGAGAGCTGAAAGAGAAAGTTTTTTTTACCCGTAAGATTATTTTTTCCTGTTTTGTGTTATCATTTATCATCTGTTTATTCTTTACTGTATTTTATTATTTTTTTGATAGATGTTTGTAATTTATAATAACTACTACACCAGTAACATTGGAAAGTATTGACATTTTATATGGTATTTATGTTTGAGTAAATGTATGAATCACTTGTTGATTGACACTCTCGTGGACTCTTGTGAAACCACAGATTATTGCAAGGATAGAATTATAACTTTTGCTACTTTTTTATTACCCATACTATGCTGTAATTTGAAATTAAACTTTTCTTAAAGTTGCCATTTTTGTCTTTGCACATATTAATGATTGATGCTTTTTGATGTAAACACTGTATAATAATTTACTCAGTAGAGGGAAATAATATCTGGATTGTATTGAATTGCTGTCAGAATTTCCTCTTCTTTTTTCAATATATCAGATTCATTTTATCGAAGCATCCTCAGGAGTTAAACAAAACGTAACATTTCTCTCTGGCATTTGAATTGCAAAATACCCAGAATACCTCAAATACCTTTGCAAAAACTGGCAGACTGCCAAATAAATTCAGGACTACCTGTAAAATATTACAACATCTTGAAATGGAACCCTCTGCATGTCTTTCAGGATCATGTGTCCAGGGAACCAAATCCAATGGCTTTTACCTTTCGTGCAGTTTCTAGTTTAATTAAAACTGAATAGCTGTTGTACATCACAACATACTGCAGTCCAGTAAATTAGACTTTATTGCTTGGAGATTATCAGAAAATCTGTAATATCACTATATTGTTTCTTGGGTGGTCTCACAAAGCACTGATAAGAAGGCCTTTATTGCACAAATGCTTGTCCAGCCAGTAAAATGAGCTTGTTAGCATCACTGCATGAATGCCTTATAATAGAGGCTTCTCATGGAAGCGTTGCTGAAATGCCAAGTGTCACATACTGTACCCAAGAACCAACCACAAGAACGTTGCACCCACGTGCTATTTCAGCCACCTACTGCAGCACACATTTCAGACAGAAATGTGCTGCTTGCTGAAAAGCCAAAATTTGGAAAACAAACAATCCTTTTTTCTCATTTTTAACTGAACTGCCAAACATCTTTAGTACCAGTTAATTTGTGTTTTTATTTCCCAACAGCTTAATTTTCACATAAACTACCAGTCAAGAGAAATGTTTTGAAAATGACAAATGAAAATAAAGATGTTGAAAATAGCTCAGCCAGAATTTATAGTGTACATTAGGTAAGTGCGATTGCTAAAGCATATTCACTTTCCCTTTTTTTTCATAAACTGTAGTCTTTCAACATGTTTAACAGTGCAGGGATGACAGACAATATATGTTTACATAATATTTGCCTTTTCATTGCTCAAGAAGCAGGAGAATGGCACACACTTGCGAGTTTTGATTGTCTTATGTTTTTTTCTTTTTTTTTTTCCAAAATGTGTTTAATGACAGCTATGTGAGCATGCCGTAACGCATTCGCTGCCCTGCAGTGGAACACGGAGCCTGCCAAAGTGGTTGCGAAACCACCCTGCGCCACAACTCTGACAGGAATTTCCCATTGCCCCATTATCAGCATCAGACAAGCTGAGTGATTGCAATTACATCTGCCGAAATGCTAAGAGCAACTGCCTTTTCTCTTTTCCTTCAGAAAAGTGAGGCATTATGAATGGCCCCATTGTGAATCTGTGAGGTTTCTGTCTGCCCAGTAAACCAACATAGTTGTGTAGCTTTAATGAGGCCTTAATTATGAGATTCCTCTACCTTAGTGACTGGCTCATTGAGTGACTGCTTTAAGCAAATCTCCGTGTGTACAGGCGTCCCTAAGACAAAGGGACACTAGAGATAAATGTGACACAATACCTTGTGCTTTGTTTACAAACTCAAAATTCATATAAAGCAGAGGAGTCAAGCCAATTCACTTCTCTTTATAATTAAAAGTGCTGCAGTTTACTCGAAACACTCAAGTCAAGCGTGTTTATAAGAGGTGACCATAGTTGGAACCTGATTACGAGGAGGATGTGACATTTTGGCAAGAAGCCAGCCACCGGCCTGGACCCCATGCATTCTGTCTTTCTTCTCTGTTTGTCAGCACTTCCAAACATGGCTACCTGTGGAGAGGAACAGACAGTGAGACTTTCACTTAGGGACACCAGGCTCCTGTATATTATGTTTTAGCATGCCTTGGATTTTTTCACAGTAGCCTAAGTTACTAAAAACAGCCGAGCAGACTGAGTCCTGCTGATACTGAGGCGGCCCTAAACAAACCTGTTGCTGTGATACCATCCCAAGTGGAGAAGAAGATGAAAGATGAATGCAAAGCAGTGGAGCTTATTACTTGCAGTTTTTTTCACACTAAAATGATATGTATTTGTGTATGTGGACACAACTTTATAATAAGTCACATTATATAAAGCCTTTATCAGCTGCAGTGGCCTTACTTATGTTAGATAAATCATTTACTAGTGTTTTACAGATCTGTTATAAGCCTCGTGCAGAGATGGTCATCCTGGATTTCACAAGACCTATCCCAACCTTAACCATTTAAGGTCAATGCCTATAACCTCAACCATCTCGCCAGAGTTTCACAAATGGAGCGTTACCATCTAGACATGACCAGCCATTGAAAGAAACGGATTTTGGGTTTTGGAAAATCCTAATCCAGCATAACACTTGCTTTGTCTTTTACAGCTAACTCTTTAAGCTATGATCAATATTTTTGTATTGGACAATGGATCACATAAGTGCGTGAAAGGTAACAGTTTTAGCGCTACTGAGCTTTACAACGTTTCTCAGGTCAACAAACTGAGCACTCCCTAGCACTAGAATGCAGACAGTCACAGTTAGCAACTACTCTGTTCGTGCTGGATGTGTACATAAACAACCGTCTAAGTTCCCCGTAGCAACTTAAAAAGTAAAAATATATCGGTGTGGGTGTTCAGAACTTAAATGCTGCCCCCAAGTGATCAATATTTACAAATGCATAGGCTACTTGATGGATAACACATACTTTCTACTAGAGTCAGATATTGAGATGGCAGTTAGTGCTACACTGCTAAACTAGGCTAGCTGATATCATTTTTAGCTGGATGAATTTAAATTTCAACACAAGGCCAGGACATTGTGAGCAAATTAGCTTTAGCTCAGGTACGCTGGTTACTTCATCTAGCTGGCCTTAGCTAGCTTCAAGTACAGTCACTGCGGTTTGAAATAAATTAAGTATTTTTTTCCAAACATTTCGTTTTTCTAAACTTTTTGTATGCAAAAAAGAATGTCAGATTCGGATCATAAATCAATTTTGACCAAAATGTCACTTTTAGTTTTTATAGGGCAGAACAGTAGGAATGATAGCTACAGCTAACTTACTCTTGGTGTGTGATTCACAGTATATTTTAATGCTAATACTTTTGTTTTTTTGCTTAAGTATACTATTGAATGCACTAACAGAGTATTTTTATCCTGTGGTATTACTTACTCACCACTGGTTCACACTGTATTTCATCGCTTAGCTGTCATCTCAATATGATTTGTCACTGTGCTGTAAATGGAAAGAGACAGATTTTAATCCACATTTATTGTTCCTGGGGTTTCGTTTTTTGCCTCTTTGTTGTTTGGCTCAGCAATTCAATTATTTCCCAGAAGAAGAAGATTGTGTCTTTAAACTGTGCCTGCAGGACGTTATTCTAATAAACCTGTGCAAATTGAGTGCCAGGGCCACTTTTCTGGATCCTATGTACAAACTGAATGTGTCATTTCTTCCTCTGAATAATCTTGTATTAATGGTGTCTGGCCGGTTTCAAAATCAGACAGCAGCTATTTAAGTACTTTTAGCAATTTAGTTCTCAAATTGCGGCTGTCATGTGCAATTGAGGCTTCCCTCAATCACACATGGCCCCTTAAAAGGTTTTTATCTCATGTCTCTGTCATGTCTACATCTCTGCACCTTTAAAGGTTCACTCAGCAACCTCTGCTGCAATTACACAAAAAGTTATATGAGGACAAGGGATACATTAGAAACACTGGTCCAGCTTGACATTCACGCACATACACACCTCACAGCATGGACAGGCAGCAGGAAAGAGTCCGTTGTAGTTGCAGTGGAGACGGTGGGTTTTAATGACACGGTATCTCTCAGAATGCTGTTCCCATAATTACGCTCTGTCTGACGTGGATCTGTCATTGGCATTGATTGTTTGTCCTGATGCCCACCTCCTTGGGGGAAATGTGTGTGAGTGTAGAGGAATGGGAGGGTTAGGGTGGATGTTTGGTTCTCCTCGACCTGGACAGGTTGCATTCAGGAGCCCATGGGAGGCCCAAACTGGAGCCATTGGTGAGATTGGTATCGTGTTAATGGCTCCACAGGCTCCAAGACACATAGCAGGTAAACCATAAGAGGCAGTGGAATGTGGAGCTCCCTTGAATCATTGTCATAATTAGGGACAATTGCACAAGCAGACCCAAGACCTATTGTGCTTATTTGGAACCTGCTTTGTCTGACTTCTCTCCTGCCTCTCTACACTGCTTGTGTTTGTGTGTGTTTAAAGGAATAGTTTGGCATTTTGGGAAATGCGTTATTAGTTTCTTTTGCCGACAGTCAGAAGATTGATACCACTCTCGTGCTTGTATGTTTCATATGAGGCTACAGTGAGGCGACAGTTAGCTTAGCTTAGCATGATGACTATACAAACTCTGTGAAACTTGTCTTTTTTATACTTTGGATTTTGTTACAGATTAAACCAGATACTCTGATACTGAAGAAAACTTTAAAAAACATGATGATACATTCAAGAATGTGCATCATGTACGTTCAGATTTTACTCAGGGGTGCGCCTTTATTTCTACGATTTGTTCTCAGGCTTCCTCATGCAACAGCAGCACTAAGCTCAGTTATTATGAAAAAATACATGTCAGACATCCAGTGTAATACATGCCTCTTCATATGAGATAATGAGGCCTTAAATAGAACTATTGACACTAATAAGGAGCAAATATCCCTCATTATCTTTTCCCAGAGTGATAGCAGAGGATAGAGCGGGGCGGTGCAGGTGAGGGGACTCAGACGTGGGGGCTCCTGGGAATGAAAACAGCAGACTTGGTCATGTTGTGTGCCAGTAGCTCAGTTCAGAGGGACGCGTCTGGGGTTGATGAAGTGGATAAGATAAGGTCTTGCAGTGATAAGGCTGAGGGGCCCCAGAGTGATGAAGCAGGCGATACATGATTGGCGTCACTGCTACTTGAGAAAAAACTTGTGTTTAGACCAAGCTAGTATGACGTATTTTCACCCTCTGAAAATGGTATATTGACAGGTGCTATATTTCTTGATCCAACTTGATCTAGTCGACATTATCTTCTTAATGATCAACTGTATTTTATTTATTTTTTAAAGCTCTCAAATAAAAAAATGTCCACAGTAAATACACTTTGTCACATTCCACCACCGTAGTGTAAGATCTCTAAAGCCAGCCTCACACTTTTAGTTAAATATGTGATTACATGTAAACCAAAGGCATAAACTACATAAAAAGAGGGAATCATAGCTTAAAAACATATGAAAGTAGCAAACATTTGTAAAAGTTGTGGCTGATCTAATTTCTGTGATTGATGGGTAGCAGCTTGTTAACAAGAAACAAGATGTTGTTTGATGTCATTCCTTTATAATCGTTTCTTTCCCTTTTCTCCATCCCAGTCTTGTTAGCGTGTTAACTGTGAATCTCATTCATGGTCACACCATGCCTCGCTCACCACATCCAATCGCCTTCAGTTTGGGTGAATCCACTCTTGGGTGATGATGGCGTTTCTGCACTTGCAGGTTCGACGGACGAGCCATTTGAGCCTCTACCCACTCCTCCCTCTGCAGCTTGACTCTCGGAAACACCTCAGTCAGTGTCAGAGCAGCCCTTTCTCACCCTGCAGGGAAAGCCGGTGTGGTTTTTCATTACACAAATCAAGACTGTCAAACGATTGTGTATATCCTGGTGGGGACTGATCCAGTAGGCTCATAAATGCCCAGGCGTCTGCCATCCATTTGTTCACATGTGTGATCTCATATATCACACTTGTCACTCTTGGGCAGCTATAATCTCCCAGAAGCTTTTAGTAGAAATCCTGCTGACAGTGTTATTTGAAATGCCCTATTTCTATAGAGTCTACACATTTGTGAGAAAGATGAAGAAACACAGAATAACCGCAAGGACGAAAATAACTTCTAAGTTCTTACGAGGAAATAATCAGATATGTAATGAGTCTTTCACTTTTTTCTGCCTGTTGCTAAGACCTTTGCCTAAAAAGCTGGTGTATTACCACCTTAAGATGCAGGGATATAATGGGATGACATGTGGGAAGAGGTATTCAGTATGAAAGCATAAACACAAAACAGCAGTGTACTTTCACACAGTTCACAGACTGCAAACTATAATCTTCCAAATCCTGTCAAAATCCTGGGGATGTACAGTATGTTTCACTATTAAATATACGCACTCACTGTATGTACCTTCTTTCTCCCACTACTATGCGATTAGGTGCATGTGAATGCGAGAGAGCATCTCTGGTTGTTTTGGCAGGGCAATAAAACCGTTAAAAAGTAATATTTGTGGATGTAACTCTTCTGCCCTGAGACAGGTTTACAGTCTTATGCTGGCAGAATGGATTCTTGAAATAAACTTTCCAGACCCAGGGAGTGAAAACAACTCCCCTTCTTTTGGGAGGGAGACAAGACTCGGCCGATATTCATCAGTGGGGATAACCTCTGACCCCAGAATCATATGACGCTGAGTGCTGCAGATCCCGGTGCAGCCAGACAGTCTGTCTGAGACGCCATCTCTCTCTCTCTCTCTTCCCAACACTTTTTTCTCTCTTTTTTTCTGTCTGTCTCCCCCTTATTCCTCTTTCCTCACCTTTCCTGCTATATTGGGGACTATATGAACATTGTTAGGGTGTGAAGGGGTGCTGAAACTCCACAGAGTTGTTACTAATTATTTCTTTGGACACTCCCGTTGTCTTTTTCTCCCAAAACTGCAACAACATCCCTCAACATGTCAAAATAATGCAACAGTAATTATTGATTCATCTCTTTTCATCATTAATACTGATCTATCTCAATTTAGATTATCAACACAAAAATATAAATCAACTAATAAATGACGGTATATTATTATAGGTTAAGCTACTCAAAAGAATATAAACGAGTTGAAATTAGCCTCATCTTTACCAGCTACAGCATTAAAGTGATGAACACATTAATGCATTACTAATTAATCCAGTGATATCATTTATATTTTTCTGAAATGGGCCATTCTGGATAGTGAGTACTTTAACTGTTGGTAATTTAAGTATATTTTGATGATTTTGAATTCAGGACTTTTACTTGAAACAGATAATTTTTACACTGTAGTATTGGTATTTGTACTTCCACCTCTGACGTACATAACCCTTCCCCTTTTGTGACAACCACCTCCCCCCTGATAATGTTCATACAGTCCCTTACTTGCTACGTTTCCAATATGCACCCCTATGTCTTGTAACACAGAATAAAGCTGTTTTTATAAGCTGAGGAAATGTGAAAAAAATTACAAATCTAAGAGAAATATTTTTCCCATAACTGCCCACCCCCAAACCCTTCAGATACCAGCATGCAGACAAGACGGTGGCCTCTCACCGCTCCAAACAATTACCATTAGGTAGGCCATGACAGAGCTTCCACACTGTGCGACGGACTGAAACAGCTGCTGACAAGCCCATTTCTCCTGAGCCCTGCTCCAGTCTGTCGTGATGCTCTGATTATGACACTGGTTTTCGGGTAAGGTATGACCTCAAGATGACGGCCTGATGAACAAATACCTAATGAGCTTCCTATAAGATTTGATTTAATTTAATTTAGCTAAATTGTTTCCATCTTGCAGCACCATACTGTAGCTAATTGCAGTTGCTTATCAGTGCGATCACAGGTTTTAAACTTAACATGATGCAATGGATGCCATGGTTGATTTATTGGAGTTTTTCTTTTTTATAAGAGTCGCACAATAATTACAGAGCAACTATGGATACATCTCAGAGTAGGATGCATTCATACTTTCACTAATCCAGACATGGAGCCTCTAACCATGTAATTACCTTATAAAAGAAGTATGCCCCATTTACATGCACTCAGATCAGTGAACAAAATGTAACGGCAGATAATGTGGTGATTTTCACAAAGGTAACTACCGGGATCAGGTGTTCATGCACTAATCAGCGTAGAAGCGTGTTGCTCAGAGCCTACATAATGAACTTGAGCAATTATAACTGTAATTTAATGTTCTTGTCTGCAGACTATTACCTCATTTTTATTGCTCTGGTGTTGACATTAAATAAAATACATGTACTCATGATATATAGTGGCAAAACATGACGGTTTGTTTTTATGAAAAAGGGGCTTGCAGGTGGGTCACATGTGGCTGTGTCACCCCTCCCTATGCTTACAGGCAGAGGAGGCCAAACCCCATGCATACATTTCTGTTCACTTCATAATTTGGCAACTGTAAAGTTTGAGGCATTTTACTCAAGTGAGTCATGGATTGAATACAGCCCTGTGCCAAAGAAGTGTTGGATTTGAGTGCTGCGGTGTTCAGAATGAGGCGTAGAGCGTGAGGTGACATGTTTTGCTGGTATAGGGGATACGGGAGATACTCTTGTAATGAGTGCTTTGTGAGATAATGGTATGCACGAGCCCGCCTCCTGCTATGTTTCCTCACTCAGCTCCAGAGGCACAGAACAATGCCGAAACATGTCATGTAGACAAGCTTGGAAGGCAAGCGGCGCTTGAGGAGGGGTTGGCGGAGCGTGTTGGCAATATAATCTGAGTTTTACATGGCACATGGTTGTGTTGTATTGAATAAAACTCCAAAGTACTCCTGACAGCTGTAGAGCTCTATTACATGTGATCAAAACACTTAGTTTTCCACTTGTGTCTCCTATATGCACAGTACAGTATGTTAAAGGCCAGGTTCACAATTTGTCAAGTCTGTCTTAAAAAGAAGAGCACATGCAGGGGTTGAACTGGGATTTGATAATCAAGCTCTATATGGTCTTGGGTTTTGTTTAGTGAGTTTCCTGTTTTATTTTGAAGTTTACTCCCTTTGTGTCTTGTTTTGCCTGTGTTTGTTTTCCCGCCTTTGTGATTGTCCTCACGAGTTTCACCCGTGCCTTGTGAGCCCTGCTGTCACCTGTCCCTCGTTATCTCCCTGTTTACTTGTGTATTAAGTCCATGTGCTTCCATTGTCTTATGTCGGTTCGTCTCTCACCTTCGTTGCTCTTTGGAGCTTTTAGTTACCTGCTACCTGTTTACCTGCCGACCATTTGGACTCTCAGTCTGTGAGCCTTTTTGATTTATTTAAGTGTTTTCTTTGAATCTGCCTGCCTGGCCTGAGGGAGCTGATGGACAGATGGCCTCTTGTATGGGAGCCTATGCCATCAGTGTGCGTGTGTGTGTATGTGTGACTGGGTGAACGTTGACATGTAGTGTACAGCGCTTTGAGTGGTCGGAAGACTACAAAGGTGCTATACAAATTGAAGCTTGGTAGGGTCAACGACGTCAACTCAGATGTCGATGTTTTTATAACGATGGCAGCCGTGTAGTGCTCTCATAAATATATAATTACAATGAGCTGATTACGGTAGAAAAGTTTTTCAAAAAGATTGTTACGCACGTTGCCTATGGATGGGATGAAATTACAGATCTGTTGGAAATTCAAATATTGATGTGGTGTGACAATTAAACTTAATGTTAACCTTAATGATATGGCACTCTGATCAACAAGAAAATTCAAATGATGCACTTCATATGAAAAAAGGTTGCCAACCCCTCGTCTAGACCTTGGAGTAGTATGGCTAACAGCTGTGGCTGGCTGTGACGGCATTTCCTTGGATATTCTCTCACATACTGTGTCTTTATTTCCAGCGGTCAAGGTCCCATTGCAGCGCCCACCATGGATAAATGCTGCTTTTGTCAAGAGTTTTCACCCTCTGAGCAGCTGTCCACAGCCCCTCAGGCACTCCTCTGCTCAGCAACCCAAGCAAGTGCATGTCGGCTGTCAGGGCAGCAAGAAATTCATTCAAGTTGAGAGACAGTTTTCATTATAGCGCCAGGCCAACTTTAGATATCATGTTGGAAAAAGTATTTCTCTTCTATGCAACGAATTAAAACAAGACACACCTTTGTACTGTGTGTACATAATGCATACCTCATTGGAATCTGGCTAGGATACATCTCAAACCATTTCACAATTCCTGGTAGTAACATGACTCACTGATGCTCCGTGGATGTTTCCAAAAGTTGGTTTGTAGTCTCACCAAGCTGTTAACTTTCGGAGATTATGTGGCCAACAACACAAACCCCCGATATTCAGCACCTGAATGGAATGAACTTTTTCACTGCATATTCTTTCAATCAAAAGAAGAAAAAAAAAGAGAAGATGTGCTTATCTAAAACGTGGCTCTGAGTGGCTGATTAAATACATGAGATGCCATGAAGCCATGGCAGAGCAAGCGTTTTTATGGGTGGCTCCTGACGCCTGGTGTGAAGGCAAACGTGCAAGATTACACGAGATCCCCGGCACACACACAAACACACAAAAACATGCAGATGCACACAAATCTGTAACTCAAAGTCTGGAGCATTTTGAAATTAGGGGTGACACTTTGACCCCATAATTCAGCATTTATAACAGTTTTGTTTATTAATGTATTTATCTACATTCTTCCCGTGGGCATCCATAAGTGGAGGCTGCTGCCACTTAAACAGATAATGAATGACAATCAAGTGAAACAGTCGTAATAATATGTAATATTTCTTTATAAGAGAAATAATAATTGTTGTCAAACACTGTTTAAAACATATAAATGCCCTTTTAACTGCGTGCAACTACACTATAGTGTGTTATAAATCATTCATGAATTGTTTATGTGCTTATAAATGCTAAATAAGGGCTTTTAAATATTTGTAACTGTACTCAACATTAAGTTTGCACCTCATGATAATCCATCTCTGAGCATATACTATTTATACAAAAGCTCTTTTCAGAGAGACATTCTATATTTTTACTACGGTATACATTTTACCCATAATGTTCTGTAGACCCCCTTTAAGAGCTTGAAAAACATACTTAAAATTGTTTTATCAGTTCAATACTTAATGACCTTTTCTAGTTTTATGAGCATTACTCATCCCAAACCTCAAATAAGTCCATTTAGATTTCCATTATTGGAGTTTGATCAAAAAAGGTCTACCAAGGAATTCAACCTCTCTGTATATATTTGTGATTTTCCACTTAGTTAACACTTAAAGCAGTGGAACTTCAAACGATGAGGACATTTCTGATCCAAGCCACAATGAAGCCGAACAAACTCAATGGTGGAAAGTAAGAACATCTACTCAAGGACAATTTTGGGGTACTTGTGGTTTACTTGAGGAGGCCTATTTCCATTTCCTGGTACTTACTACTTCTATTCCATTACAATTTATAGGGAAATATACTTTTTACTTCACTATCATTGTTTTACAACTATAGTCACTACAGCTTATTTTCAGATGAATTGTGCATTGTAAAAGCATAACAATTACAATACATTACTGAAGATTAAAACATAATTTCCCCAACATTGCTGTCTAGTTGGGGCCTCTTGACTCCTTTCAGATGTCTATTAATTGACAGCAGTGACATCAAAGAGACATTTTCCCTCTATATGACTCTCATGGCTTCATTTAAATAACAGTTTGAGGCCCAGACTAGATTAAAGATTCAAGAAATTACCCAACATTTTGAGAGTTTTTTAGCAGAACGTTGTTATTTCTTACTTCTTTTCCTCATTAATCATCTAACGACCCCCCAGATTTATTTTGTGACCCTTTGGAGCCGACCCCTCGGTTACCTGACTGCATCTAAAGCTATTTATCGATGAAAACTAGCAACATATTAACAATATATTATGTGAAATGTAATAATGAGTGTTTTTTTTCTGTAGGACAAGTTTTTACTTTTGATCCTTTGAGTACATTTTGTTGATGATACTTTTGTACAATTAAGTAGGAATTGAAATGCAAAACTTGTATTTTTACATTATTGTATTGGTCATTTTACATTTCACAATTTACATTGGTAATCATACAGTTCACTGTTGATGTTTTCCCATAAAGAGAGATACTGCCATCTTGTGGTTATTTTTGCAAAGGAACCATGCGCAGTAGTGTGTTGGGGACGCTTGCCAGTGCCACAGGACATTTCTGTCTCCTGTCCCACTGAATAAATTGAATCAAAGAGTCCCGCCCTGAAAATGTCTGAGCTACAGTTATACCCTTTCATTGTGCACCAGCCTCGAGCTAAAAGGTTATGAGTGCAATATGCCGATGTTTAGTAGAACATAATGAATCCTGAATGATGCTTTGCCCTTTGATCACATTACACTAGACAATGGGGCAATTAAGCCAGTAATTAATAATAGATTGAAAATCCCCCCTGAGTGGCAGGCAGTATGGGACACATGCTGCAAATCGATTTAGCAAAATGGAGAACAAAAGGCATAACACTGTAATTACTTACATCAATCAAGAACTATGATTGGAAAAACAAAA